>NC_141551.1:82835000-83142500 GCF_021556685.1 Rattus norvegicus
TGATTCTCATTCCATTTAATTTATTGTAAACCTTGAAACTCTTCACCCATCTGTTTTTGTGATTTTGACAGTGCCCAATAATACCATCAAGTAAGTTTGAGAAATATATTTGGAGGAACATATGGAATATTTCTCATGATTAAAATGTAGTTACTACACTTAAAGATGAGGACCACTAAGGTATAGCATCATTTTATCTACTAATATTAGAAGGCATGCAATGAAGATGTCTGTTCAGACTTTATTCTGGTCTTGATGATCAGACAAAATTTGGAAAGATTCTCTCTTATGAAATTCCTCTAGACCCTATGTCTACTGTATCTTTTAGAGTGAACAAGAAACTCAAAAAGTAGCTTTGAATCCCAGCCCATTGAAATAAGTCATATTATTTGGTAATCTTCTGCATATAAGATTTGATCTACACATGAAGACCAGCAGAGTCAAGTAACCTGGGCTCTTGGTAGCTGTCAGAGACTGAACCACCAACCAAAAAGCATACACGTGTTGGACCTAAGCCCCCTGAACACATGTAGCAGATGTGCAGCTCTGTCTTTCAGGTGAGTTGAAATGGAAGTTTCGGGATACGTAATGTGATGCAGACTCACGTGGTGTTTTGCTAAAACAAGAAATGTAAAAGGATATGTAATGGTTAGAGATACTATAAATAAGGCTCAAGGACAGTAGCCAAGAACAGAGAACTTGCATAGCTAGATTTTCAATGCTTTGTTAGTCTCCTGTCTTCATCCTCGTTTTTCATCACTTCTTGAGAGAAGCATAGCAGAGAACTTCTGCCATCCTGGCTGGCCCTGCTTGTTCCCACTGACTCATGTCAATTCAGCAGAGGACTGAAGGTTTCTGCTGGATCATGCCACTACCGCTCATTTGTGTTTGGTATCCCCACACTACTGAATTACACTACTGGTATCCCGGCAAACAAGACTGGAATCGACCCAAGGAACGACTTCTAAACAGGTCCACATCTTCTTGTCCTATTTACCATCTTTTTCTCCCCTTCCTTTGGAATCTGGGCTAGAAGTGGGAAACCAAAGCTTTGAGAACCCTTATTAAAAATAGATTTAAAAAGGCTAAGCCTATAGTGGGTCCTGAACTCTAGAGCAGGGGCTGTTCCTAAAGCTGTTGCCTGTCTGTGGAATCCCTTCCCCTTCCTTATCCTGCCAGTTTTCACTTAGTCTTGAAGAGAAGTGATGTGCCAGGGTGGAGGGAATTGCAAGAGGGTGATCCGCTCAGGGAGAAGTAGATGGGGAATAGAAAGAGGGATTGGAGGAGCGGGAGGGGGAATGTAAAATCAAGACGTTAAAAACAAAACAATAAAGCAAAACAAAACCAAAAAGAAGCTGGGTGACCTGGTAACTTTAGAAGAGGTTATTTAGCATTATATTGTTTTAGTAAATGTGACCACACAAAGGTTTTTCAGGGTTTTCTCTTTATTCTGTTTCTTTTTTTTTTTTTAAATCTAACAAAAAAAAAAATCTTATACATTGAAGTTCATCAAGATTTTTCTTATACTGATTTCCGTGGGCACTTTCTGATTTCCTGTCCTTATACTGAATTTTGAGTTGACTATTCTTATGCAGTAGGGGTTGTAATTTAAGGTTGATTTTTTTCCAAGAAACTTAGTAAAAATAAGTGCAAAAAGAGTATTGATTTTTTTTCCCAATAAATTTGGTAAAAATAAGTTAATTATCCATTGAGTTAATTCTTAATTTTTTCGAAAATATATGTACTGTGCATTTGTGGACCTCATTTGGAGTGTGTTTTCTTATATTGTTCTCTATTTCTTAAACTTTTTTTTTTCTTTTCTTTTTTCCGGAGCTGGGGACCGAACCCAGGGCCTTGTGCTTGCTAGGCAAGCGCTCTACCACTGAGCTAAATCCCCAACCCCTATATTGTTCTCTATTTCTTTTATCAATTTAAGATAACCTTTGTTTGCATGAGGATTAGAGTGAGTTTCAAAATCAGATTACTGCATGTAGTTTAACTTATTATCGTTTAAAATTTTTGCTTTAAATATTTAAATCCACTTCTCAATTCTGATGTATTAATTATAGCCGCCTTAAGCTCATATAACATACAACCATCTTTGTCTAAACCAGTCTCTCTCAAATTTATCAGATGTTCCTCTTTTTTCTTTAATATTTTGTATTCTTGGCATATAAGCCATTTTAAATTTGTCTTTCATTCTCCCCCAAGCCCACACACCCTGTCTTAGGTGTCAGATTTGATAACTCTCTTATGGTGACCATTCTATCTACCATTGAGCTACACCCATAATTCCTCCTTTAAAGCAACTGAACCTAACTATTATGAAGTCTGTGAATTGTGAGGTCATTTAAAATATTCATTCCTCGGACCTTAATATTATTAAGATAGTAAATTTTTTTTTGGTTCTTTTTTTTTGGAGCTGGGGACCGAACCCAGGGCCTTGCGCTTCCTAGGTAAGCACTCTACCACTGAGCTAAATCCCCAGCCCCAAGATAGTAAATTATTAAAAAATATACTATACAAATTTTGAGGTCAAGTAGCTCAGATTGCTTAATGCTTTTAAGGGAAAATATACATACAGAGGCAAATTACAGTTAAAAGAGAATTACCAACTGTTTACATTTGTTTTTACATATTAAATATGTTTAATACAAGAGTAGTATGAATGAAAGCTATTGATAAGCTCTATCAACAAATGGATGACAAAAGCAAATAATTTTAAATAGTGTGGCCGATTTCTAATTTTTAACATAATGTATTAGTTTTGTATCTCTATGGCACTGATAAGCATAGAACAATAACAGTGATGTAAGCAGTATTTCATATTATTTTAATATATTGAGTGTATAAGAAAAATTGCAGATGACACAATTAAAAAGATGGCATTGAAAATTTACTATAAAATAAGCAAAATAATTAAATATATTCTCACATATCTTCAGTAGGTGATAGTGGGTTTTGTCTCATATCTGCATCTGCACTAATTTTTAATTAAATTTTTACTTAGATTTAGAGTTTAGACACTTGATGAAAGGCAATATAAGCCTATAAAATTATAGTAGTATAGGTAAAAACTAGAAAGCCGTGATAGATATGGATAGCCATTAGGTATATTAGTGCACTGACGTTCTTTACAAAGCTTGAAGTACTTTGTGGTTAACAATATAGCCAAAGGTAACTGCATTTCCTCCCTCCCACCTATGGTTTTGTTGTTTCTTTGTTTTGTTTTTTTCACATAAATAGATCATTTGCATACTTCCTTTGTTGTTCTACCTTCCAGTTATTTACAATGAGCTTGAGTTCTTGATGGTACTGGTTAATCTGCCCCTCCTTGGTGAAACGGCAAACCTATATATCTTAATTTGCTTGAACTTTGCATATTCATTTACAGGGCTGTAAATTGTCAGTGCCTAAAATGAATAGTGTACCACATGAAAAAATTATAATAGCCGCGATTCACTGAATATATATCAGAAGTTCTCTGAAGGCACTCTTCACTGTGTGAATTATACAAATTAATAAAATGTCTAATGTAATTCAAACCATTCTTTTGTTAACACTAAGCTCAGGGAGATGAAGCGACTGCCCAGAAGGTATAGGACTAGCTGCAAACAATGTCTCTCTCCTCAAAGCTCTGCTCCCTCAGCCTGCTGTGCTTATGGTCTAAGCTTCTGGAACTGAAATTTGCATCTTACTAACAGCCATATCCTTATTGAGAGAGTTGGAATCTTGTCTTCAAATTGAAAAATGCTGTTTCATTTGGTGATTATTATCTGACTTTTTGAGATTAATTGCTACAAATACAAATGCCAGCAATATTTAAACTAATGGTGGTTTGGACTAAGAAGGAAAATGATGCATTTTTGCCTTTATTCTCCTGCTTTTTTATATTCTAAAAGATTACACCAATCTTGCTTGCTTAGCTTATTTACTCTGTGTGTGTGTGTGTGTGTGTGTGTGTGTGTGTGTGTGTCTGTTTGTCTGTGTGTACACATGTGGGATCATTTAGATCATCTCATTCCCTCTTTCAGATTCTTATTTCTACTCCCTTTGAATAGGTCCATTATTAAAATTAACCATCTTGAAATTAAACCAGCCTTAGTTTCTTTGAGTCTAGACTTATCTCTCTGAAGAACCTGTACATATATTCTATGTATTGAAAGCTTGCTCACAACGGTGATTTCACTAAAATGATCACAAAGTGGGATGATGGAGGTATCTTAGAGCACTTCAGGAAAGGACATTTTTCACTCGTTAGCTTTAGATAATTAATAAGCAATTCCCCCTCTTCTGTCCCTTGGTGTCCATCTTAGCCCCTTAGGTCCCATCTCAAGGCTTCCAAGCAGAGCATTAAGCATCAGTAATTGTTCTCGACATCCATATTAAAAACACTTATCCAGAGCTTTCCAGAAAATGTCTTTCCCATCGAACAAGTTGTGCTTTTATCCCTAAAAAATGAGCCCCATTACAAGATTACACGTCAGAGAGGCCATTGGAACATCGCCAGAACATCCAGTAACTTCCCTACAGTTTCCTAGAACTTTCCGTGCATTTTCATTTCAGAACAGTTTTAGATAAATAAAACTCTATATAAAGAAAACATTCAATCAAATTGTAAACATCACCATTGTCATTTTTAGATATTTTCATTAAGCCCTATAAACTTATTAAAAGTCATCACAAATGCTAACTCTAAACAGGAACTTGATCTTAACTCTCACCTCATCTTATCTTATCTTATCTTATCTTATCTTATCTTATCTTATCTTATCATCTTATCTTATCTTATGGGCTTCAAGTAGGTTGAATTTCTAAGGTTTACATGATACATACTTGAAGATTTTTCCATTAGCCCCTTTGATGGAATTGCATAGAATGTAGAAAAGTGATATGCTGATTATTATTTGAAACATTTCTGTAAAATTTCACTTTAATTTTAACTATGTGTGGGGCATGTTTGTATATGTGGATACAGGGTATTGTGAACCGTTTGATTATGGGAACTTGTGGGTCTTTCCAAGACAAAAGTGCTTTCAGCTGCTAAGCTGACTCTCCATCTCTAGAACCTTTCTTTTGTTAATATTATTAATTTTTTAACACTCCAGATTTTATTCCCCTCCCAATCTACCCTCCTACTGTTCCATATCCCATACCTCCTTCCTGCTCCACAACCCCTGTCTCCACGAGCATGTCCCAACCCCACCAGACCTCTAAATTTCCTCAACCCTCCATTCTCTTGAGGGTTAGGTTCATCTTCTGACTGAGTCCAGACCAGGCAGTCCTCTGCTGCATATGTGTTGGGGGCGTCATATTAGCTGGTGCATGCTGCCTGCTTAGTAATCTAGTGTCTGAGAGATTTCGGGGGTCCAGGTTAATTGAGACTGATGGTCCTCCTCCAGGATCACCCTCCTCCTCAGGTTCCTCCAGCTTTTCCCTAATTCAACAGAGGGGTCGGCATCTTCTGTTGATTAGTTAGGTGCAAATATCTGCATCTGACTCTTTCAGCTGCTTGTTGGGTCTTTTGGAGGGCATTATGTCCCTTTTTGTGAGCATTCCATAGATTCAGTAATGATGTCAGGTCTTGGGGCCTGCCCTTGAGCTGGATCCCACTTTGGGCCTGTCACTGGACATTCCTTTCCTCCAGACTCTTCTCCATTTCCATCCATGCAGTTCTTTCAGAAAAGAGCAATTAAGGGTCAGTGTAGGTTGATGTCTATATACAGGTGAGGACTGGCACTAGTTAAGTCAAGGCCATGATTGTACAGTAAAAAAGTAAGGTGAGTACAAAGCTTTTGCAAGGTTGGAGAGGAAGAAAGAAAAGAGAATCAAAATGCAGAGAAGCATGACAGAATCCGGGTGTTCTTGAATTGCCAAGTTAGCTGGCATGGATTTCTGTAGGTAAATTTATCTTATCTATGTGGGCGATTCATATCCTTATCAATTGGTGGTGAGTTTATTGTGTGGATGTATTGTGGATTGAGAATTTAACATATATATTGTTGGGTTGCAGTTTGTTGAATCCTGATTTTAATAGTTTATACCATAACTATCAGGGCACAGATGTAGGAAGTGTAAACAGAGCAGTGACAGAGAGGTTAGGGTAGTGGCAGAGAGTTACAAGAAGGTAGCTGCCACTGGGACCAGGAGGTGGATGCTAGAAATTGAGCGGAGTCCATAGTAAGAGAGCCACGAGATAGGTGGTCTCTGTATGAAACTGATATGGCAGTGGCCCTTCTTGGGAACTAAATGAGTAAAGAGATTGCTGCAGGGCTCAAAGAGTAGCCTGCAGTGTGAGATGAGATGGAGGTTAGTGGACGAGATGCTTTGCTGACCAAGATAGCGCAGGAAAAATGAACCCCCCCCTTTTTTTTATTTTTTTACTGCAACAGGTCAGAGTTTTGACTCAATGAAGGAGACACTCATTGGACTAAATAAAGAATAACTAGAATAATTACAAAGTACTAATGTCTTCTTGAAGAGCCTCTCTTTGAAGTAAAATAAAATACTAGGTAAGTAAAGTCCTATGACCCACACCGTTTATTAAGCAGAAGTAAGTTATACCTTTTAGTCATTGAGAATTTCACTGGGCAGGGTGGATGTTGCAATCTCTTTGTCAAAACTTTTGGCCATTATAAGCTGTATTTATCTTTTTTTACTGAAACAATGGGGTACATTTTCCCTAAAAGCCTACCTTCTTTTAATCTTATTATTTTTTTCTGTGTAGCTATGATATGATAACTCAATAACATGTGTATTAAGATGAGTTTGACACCTTTCTCTTAGTTTATGAAACTACTAAATGTGACAGGGCTATAAGGTTAATACCAAGAGTGACAATGTTTGGTTTAAAATAAAACAATTCGTTGGATGATAGAAGAATTCAATGTCCTTTGTCAAGGTTTGTCTGTTATGAGACCTGTACAAAGTGTAACTCATGCTGATTCGACTATACCATTCTGCAATGGTAGTACATATGCATGACCTTGTAGTAAAATTTACTTATAGGTTTCATATCAGTGAACATTTGTGATTTATTAAGTAGTTTTAGCCTAACTAATATGTCTCACATGCTTATTATACCAATGAAAATCTTGTCCAGGAGGTACATTTCCACCTCTAACAGACACTCCATATCATTCAGTTTGCTTAGTTTTTCCCATAACAAGAAAAAAAATGTCTCAAAAGTAAAATGTTCATAGTTCTACCTAGTGAATGAGAAACGGTTTTCAAAGAGCACCGCATCAATAGAAAAGGGAACATATTATTGTGAATTTCAAGGGAGTCTTCTCTTTATGGTAGCACTTAAACTATTAAATTGCAAATGAAATTCTAAGCAAGATGTGATGCCTCCATTTTCATTTAACAAGATTTCTTTAATACTCATGAGAATCATACCAAATCGGATGTTATCTGAACAGCAAGGATTTGTAATAATGGCCCAGGTATTACAAGGATTAGAAGAATTTGAATGAACAATCCCTTAGCTCATAAAGAAAATGATGAAGGATAAAAGGTAGCATTAACTGTTCAGGGATGTGGGATGTTCGCTGTGTGTATAGCTGTATCAGATTAAAAGTCACCTGCTTGATTGGTTGGCTAAAAAATTATACTTTAACTTATGATTACCAAAATAATATTTTAAATACTAAGATCCTATATTTTATCACAGAGGAGTAAAGGTTTTAATATAGTCACTATTTCTACTTAAACTCAAATGTAACATGGGGCTGCTGTTGCTGCCTGATTGCTGTTGGGATCAGGAGATTTATTCTTCTGATAGGACGCTGGTAGACTTCCCATGCTCCTCTAATTAATCATATATTTGTTCACATATTGACATCCTTATCTGTATTTAGTTATTAAAAGTATGCGTGGAGTTAGGATGTAGTTGTGTTGGGGGAACACAGAGGAAGTTGAAAGTAGGAAATAGGAGGTACATATATTTATATCTCATTGTATTTCTCCATGAAATTCTAAGAATAAAGGGAAAATTAAATGATCAATTTTTAGATATTTATTTATTTTATTATATGTGAATGCTTATTATGCTTGCATGTATATATGGGTACTCCATGTGTTTCGGTGATCGCTGAGACCTAAAGAGCGTTTTGTATCATCTGAGACTCAACTTACTGATAGTTGTGAGCCAGTATGGTGGATACTGGGAATTAAACTCAGCTCTCTGCAAGTGTGACAAATGCTTTTAACTACTGAGTCATCTCTCTAGATAAAAAAGTTGTGTGTGTGTGTGTGTGTGTGTGTGTGTGTGTGTGTGTGTGTGTACAAGCATGTGTGTGTGTGTGAGCTGTACATTCTAAGGAGGGAAACAAGGTCTAACCTTCACTGTTCACAGAAGTCCTCTCAGCACTCAGGACACAGTGACTGACTTGCCAGCCATCGTTTTGTTTTTCCTCCCTTTCTTCCTCTTTTGATCTCCTTCTCCTCCTCTCCATTCCTCCCTACCTCCTTACCTCTCGTTCCCTTCTTCCATCCCATTCTTCCTTGTTTACTGATAACAGTTGTACAGTAGGTATTATAAGATATAGATAAAAATTATTAAATTCTCATAAATTACTGTTTTTCTGGTTTTTATTAGTTTTTGAGAAATTCATATGATGTATTTTGTCCACATTCAGTCCCTCCATACTACTCTTTCAAGATCTATACCTCCCTTTCATAGCTAGCCAATTGTGTCCATGGTTCTTTTTAAACTATCAAGTACACTTCAATTGAGCCAACTGTAGTATTGAAGTTCAAAGCAATTCAAGAACTTTAGAATGTAAGTTATAAGAGCTTCATGGAAATCAAACTTCTTTGGCTCCTAACTTTATGATGTCTTCAAGGCCTTTAAAATCAAATCGTATTCTCTCCAATTTTATTCAACTAATTACATTTGTTTCATGAGTTCAGATTTCTTAGTGATCATAATGCCATGATTTTAATTTTCAGGGCATTTTTTCTACTCCCTTCCACATGTTTGCTTTCAGCCATGATTCAGTTTAATCTGCAATGCCATCTGGCACACACATTTATCATCTTAGTGTTCATGTGCTCCTCATGGCCTTACTGCACACAGACTGTTCTGCAATGTTTCTGACTCCTTATATCATAGTCGACATAAATCTCCCGCTCACTTTAGGTTTCTAACTAGACAGCAAGTGGAAAAAATTATGCTGTAGTTCTCCTATTTCCCAAAAATTTGCAGGGAATGTAATGCACATCCTATAGGAACTGAACTGCCAGTACCTCTGGAGTGTTGGGTACCTAATTGTATATAATTATAGTTGCAAAACATCCTTTTCATAATCAGCTTGCTTGTGAATGGTTTTCATTTTTCTCCAAGAATCATATGTCTCTAAATAATACCCACAAAATAGTCTATCTTGGTTGCTTATTGCTACTTTTAAATTTTTTAATTCTAAAGTTTTATTCCTCTGTATTTTGGCAGTGTTTCTTCTTACAAGAATGTTTTTTTTCCCTCAATGTGTTTATATACATAATTTCATCATTTCTAAACCAAAATAAAATCTCTTAATTTCTGGATGGAAGTGTGGCCCAGTGGCAGAACACTTGACTTTCAGGGGCAATATGTTCAGTGTCTTCTGTGCCAGGGCAGTAAATATAATATCCTCTCATCAGGAACAGTGTATGAGTCTCTACACTGTAGGGTGCGACTCCTCTGCTTCCTATTGTATCCCATGTTCAGTCAACGTTCTTAAGGATACTTAAATGAGTTCTTGCAGCTCAGTAAAAGATATATTTCTAAATCTCTAGCCATTGCTACATGTCTTGCTAATAGTTCCAGCTGTCTTTACTACAAAACTCTCTTAAAGTTACTTAAAGACTTTTAAAGACTCACTTTAGAGACAGAAATGGAGTCCTCTGTCAAAGTAAAGCACAAGTTTGTCCACTGCCCATGACAATATAGTGTTTACCTCTGGAATCAAGGGCAGGGCTAATTACTGCCCATAAACACAGCTTGAGGTGCCCTCAGCTCAGGGTTTCTTTTCTTAAAACACTCTACTTAATCATGATATAAACTAGGCTTTGGAAGACTTGAGATAAAAAGTTACAATAATAAATATGCTGTGAGGCTCTTTGCTTTTTCTTGAGTGTACTCTTAGAGGTTTGGATCCAAGCATCTTTTTCATCTTCCATAATCAATGAAAATAGATTTAACTTTGTTACTTTATAAGAAACATAAATTCTTGATGTTCAGTTCATCTAATTGGTTTTTCCAAATGTTGGCTTAGCTGAAAAGTAATACTGCTTAGACATTTTAGGAGTTTTCCTATCTGCTTGGCCATACAACTGCTGTATATCAAGATTACCTACACAACTGCATGCATTAGTTCAACTAACAGCTTTTGTGTTCTCATTCTTCCTAGTTACATCACAACTTTTATTTTACGGTTTGTTATTTATTGATCATTCATATGTAATATCTAGCTAATATAAGCATTTCAAAGATACATTTCAAATATTACACTAGGGAGTCAGTATACTTATTTATAATTGATTTATTAAAATAGAATTTATACCATTCCTAATGATACTTCTTCATTTTTAATGTGTGTTCACTAAATACGTACAATAGACATTTATTTCTGATCATTTGGGGTGAGAAAAGCATGTGCATAAGTAGAAAAATGACAAATTTTTGTCATTAATTAATGTCTTCTCTTTTGTTTGAGAAAGAGTCTCTCTTTTTCCTGCTGTGCATTAAAGGCTGGCTGACCCTTAAGATTCCAGGGATTCTCTCATTTCTACTTTCCATTCACCCAGAAGAATACTGGGATTACAGATGTGTGCTTCTATGTCTGGCTTTACAGGGGCTCAGAGACAAAAATTCAAGTGTTCAAACTCATATAGCAAATGTAATTCGGACTGAGCAGTTTCCCTAGCCCTCTTAAAGGCTTCCCTCCTTTCTTAGCCTGCTGAGTGTTGGGCTTCATTAACACCAAAGAAGGCATTATACTCTTTTTGGCAGATCATAGCAACACAAGAATACTTTGAAATCAAATAGTAAGAATGATAGCTTATGTTGAAGCAATTATTTAAAACAAAATGCTTCCTCTATTCACATTAATCTTTTCCTCTTGCTTTTTAAAAAACCTATTTGATCATGAGAAGCTGGAGACACAGTAAGGTTAAATATAATTTCACGGCAACACTACTTCCTTCCTGTGTTGGCTACTGAATAAAATCTGGAGAAAAGTTTACTGACTGATGGACTCACCAACCATGGCATGGAATTTAGGGTTCAATTCATTGCTGAACACACACACACACACACACACACACACACACACACACACACACAGTGAAAACAAAAATAAGTCAAAGTTCAAGAGGAAGCTGAGTAAAATATCATATTAGTGTGATTTTTGACCCCTGCAGACTTACTTTAGCAGTAACCATAGATATTAAGCAAATATTTGATGAATTCCTCAAAGCCAAAGACTGAAAGTTTTTCTAATGATTATTCAAGTTTTGAGATTTCTTATTCATGCTTTTCAAACTACTTGATATTTAAGCTAACCTCACTTGCTTTTTAAAAGTAAATGCACTCTTGGCACTTCGTCTGAAAACTGAACTTCTGTTTAAACCTCCCTGTTTTCAAGGTAATATAATAAGTTATTTAAAAATTCTAATGCTTTCTGAAATGTTTTTTAAAGCAGGAAACTCAAACCTGCAAAGAAATGGTTCTTAATGTCTTTTCTAAATCACTCCAGTGTAGGTGATAAAGCTATGAACTAGTTTGCTCAGGTTTTGGAAGCCAGAAAAAGGTGTTGAGTGGTAGCACAGAATCCAAATTAAGGTTTGAAGAGGATAATAATTAACTATAAAACCACTTAGGAGAGAATCTTCCCGGCAATAACAAAGTGTTATACAGCAACAGTAGCACACTTGGGGCCAAGCTGCAGTCATTAGCATATATTAAAAAGAAGAGTACTCACCTGCTTTCTTCTTTAATATCAATTCTGTGTTTAAAACATAAAAGTGGAAAGGTAGGTTAGTGCAGAAAACTTGTACTCTTTCAAAATTTCCTGTATTTGTCAGTCTGAAAATAATATGAAACCTAATGAATCTGGGGATAGAGAAAAGGAGATCTACCCCTGTTAACATGGGTATTTGGGGAATATCCCCATTACTCACAACTACCCATAGAGCTAATGTGCTTGTCTGAGAACCTGCAGCCACAGAGGGGAAGAATTCCTTGCTTTCTCACCTCTTTCATGACAATAATGTTCAGGAATTCATGGGATACGCATGCTCACTTCCAGGGACTTTGAGTTTATAACACTTGGTAGATTGTCTCTGAACTACCGTGAGAAAATACACTGGTTTTAGAATGAAGTAGATTTGTTCCATGTATTAGAGTCTGAAGAGAGACTCCTGAACTGGTCCCAAGGAGCTCATCCTGTGTTCAGTCTTAGAGAAACCCAACTGTATGCTGTATGCCTTTTTTTTTTTTAAAAAAAGAGATACAACCTAATCAAGGTGGCATAAAAAAACTGATCCTCCACTCCAAGCTTTTTTTTTGAGTATTTGTTTTAGTGATATATAAGTCAAAGTTTTAAACAAGCTGTGAAAGTTTAGTCACATTTTTCCTAATATACAGTTGCATAAAAATACATATTGCCCCCAGGGGTCAACTAATCTTAAAACAATCTAGACTTAGCAAGGAGTTCATGCACTCAAGAATACAAAGCTAGTAAATGCAGAAATGTGGCAATATTTTTCTAGGTGCACTAGGTTATGAAAGATGCACATATACTTCATCAAAAGCAAGTAGCTTTGGCTTTCTACAGTTACCTAGTTGATCAATCTGTTAAATCCATCTTGGGTAGCAATTAAGAAACAAGTTTGAAATCCAATTTGATTTGCATTCTGTACTATGAATGCTAATTTCAAATTAAGAGAATGTTCATTTGACTAGCAGATTAAGTGGTCGTTGTTGTTGTTCAATATTTCTACTTTGTTGAATAGAAACAACCTTAAATAACAAAACCATCAGAAACATCTCACCCTTGGTCATAGTTAGGATTCTATGATAAACACTATGACCAAAAGCAATTTGGAGAAAAGAGGGTTTATTTCACCTTACAGTTTGTAGTCCATTATGCAGAAATTTTGGGGTAGTTACTCAAGACAGGAACTAATGCAGAGGCGATGGAGGAATGCTGTGATTATCTTCCTCCTGGCTTACTCAGTAAGCTTTCTTGTCCAACTAGGATTATCTGGTCTGGAGTGGAAATATACCACATCAATCATCAATCAAGAAAATGCCCTACAGACTTGTCTCCAGGCCAACTAGGTGAGGAGTTTTCTCAATTGAGGTTCTCTCTTCCTAGATAATCCAGGCTAGTTTTACATTGTAAAAACAACAACCAGTTCACTCTTTATTTATATAATGAGCATTACTGTAATCTTATATGTAAGATTATATTTTCAGCCTTTGAGCTTACACTATACTTTAAGTGTTACATAATACCCTGTAATTACGAATCTATATAGTATGATATAGCTTTCAACTTATCTGTCTTTTCTTATCTTCAAAGAATAGGGAAATAGTATTTTTTTAATGTCATGTTCTAGTAAATGATACTCACCTACATACCATTCGATTTGTATTAATATTCAAATGATTGACTCAGTAAGTGCATTAATTAGAACCTTAAATATTTGAACTATTTCTTTTCCTGAAGTTTAGCTCATTTTAATCAGTTAAACTTTTATGACTTCTCTGTACCCTAATACTGTGGGGGAGAGAACTGGACACTCAGAAGTGTGGATAATCCTGAGAATTCAGGAGAGACCACCACTTGTGCCCATATTCCTCGAACAAAAGGAGCCCACCTAGAGCCCTCTGCACACAGGAAGCTAGGAGCAGTCAGGGACAGGATCATTCCAGTCTCTGCCCATGCCCAGAGCTGAGAACCAGTCACGACGAGCTTTGACACACCTGACAGCAGAAGGAAGACCATTACTTCTGCTCTGAGGAACTTGCATGGAGTCCTCAGGACACAAGAACCCAGGGCAGTCTGGGTCAGGACCCTTCTGGTTTCTGCCTGTACCCAGAACTGACACAGTCCCACAGCTCTCTGTACCCAAATCCTGTGAGGGAGAGAGCTGAACTCTCAGAAATGCAACAATCCTGAGAGCTCAGGCAAGACAACCACCAGTGCTCATACTCCTGGCACAAAAGGAACCCACCTAGAGCCCTCTGGACACAGGAACCAAGGAGCAGTCAGGGACAGGATCCTTCCAGTCTCTACCTGTGCCAAGAGCTGAAAGTCAGTCACCAGAAGCACTGACACACCTGAGAGCACATGTAAGACCCTCCTAGAATCCCCAGGACATGAACCCAGGAATAGTCTGAGAAATGACACTTCCGGTTTCCACCAGCACCTGGAGCTAACCCAGTCCCACAGCTCTATGTACCCAGATCCCAATTCGAGAAAGCCAGTCTCCAGGTGTGCTGACACACAGATTTACAGGAGGGTCAAGTCACTATCAGAGACAGCAAGAACAGTTAACATCAGAGACAATCAGAAGGCAAGATGCAAATTCAGGAAAGTAAGCAACAGAAACCAAAGGTACTTGGCATCATCAGAGCCCAGTACTCCCACGAAAGCAAATACTGGATACACCAACACAGGAAAAGCAAGATTTGGATTTAAAATCACATCTCATGATGAGGATGGAGGACTTTAAGAAGGACATAAATAACTCCCTTTAAGAAATACAGGACAACATAGGTAAACAAGAAGAAGCCCTTAAAGAGAAAACACAAAATTCCCTTAAAGAATTACAGGAAAGCACAACATAACAGGTTAAGGAATTAAACAAAACCATCTAAGATTTAAAAATGGAAATAGAGACAATGAAGAAAGCACAAAGGGAGACAACCCTGGAGAAAGAAAACCTAGGCAAGAGATCAACAATCATAGATGCAAACATCACCAACAGAATACAAGAGATAAAAGTGTTAATCTCAGAAGATACCATAGAAAACATTGATACAACCATCAAAGAAAATGTAAAACATAAAAAACTTGTAACCCAAAATATCCAGGAAATCCAGGACACAACGAGAAGATCAAACCTAAGAATGATAGATATAGAAGAGAGTTAAGACTCCCAAATTAATGGGCCAGTAAAAATCTTCAAAATATTACAGAAGAAAATTCCCTAACCCAAAGAAGGAAATACCTATAAACATACAGGAAGCCTACAGAACTCCAAATAGATTGGATCAGAAAAGAAATTTTCCCCTCACATAATAGTCAAAATATTGAGTGCACAAATCAAAGAAAGAATATTAAAAGCAGTAAGGGAAAAACGTCAAGTACATATAAAGAAAAACCTATCAGAATCACACCAGACTTCTCACCAGAGACTAGGAAAGACAGAAGATCCTGGGAAAATGTCATATGAACCCTAAGAGAAAACAAACACCAGCCTAGGCTAATATATCCAGAAAAACTCTCAATTAACATCGATGGAGAAACCAAGATATTCTATGACAAAACCGAATTTACACAATATCTTTCCACAAATCCAACCCTAACAAGGATAATAAATGGAAAATTCAAGCACAAGGAGGGAAAATACAAACTAGAAAAAGCAAGAAAGTAATCTTGCAACCACCCAAAATAAGAGAGACACACAAACTTAATTCCACCTCTAACAACACTCGTAAGAAGAAACCACAATCACTATTCCTTAATATCTCTTAACATCAATGGACTCAATTCCCCAATACAAAGACACACACCAGCAGACTGAATACATGAAGAGGACTCAGCATTTTGCTGCATAGAGGAAACAACTCAGTGACAAAGACAGACACTACCTCAGAGTAAAAGGCTGCAAAACAATATTCCATGCAAATGGTCCCAAGAAATAAGCTGGAATGGCAATTCTATTATCGAATAAAATCAACTTTCAACCAAAAACTATCAAAAAAGATAAAGAATGGACACTTGATATTCATCAAAGAAAAAAGATCCACCAAGATGAACGTTCAATCATGAATATCTATGATCCAAAAGCAACGGCAACTACATTCATAAAAGAAACCTTATTAAAGCTCAAAGCACACACTGCACCTCACACAATAATAGTGGAAGTTTTCAACACTCCACTTTCATCAATGAACAGACCATGGAAACAAAAACTAAACAAACAAATAGAGAAACCAACAAAAATTATGAACCAAATAGATTTAACAGATATCTATAGAACATTTCACTCTAAAAGGAAAGAATATAACTTCTCAGCACCTCATGGTACCTTCTCCAAAATTGACAATATAATTGGACACAAAACAGGACTCAAGAAATAAAAGAATATTGAAATAATCCCATGTATCCTATCAAAACATCATGGACTAGGCTTGTCTTCAATAACAACAAAAATGACAGAACGCCCACATACATATTGAAGTTGAACAACAATATACTTAACGATGACTTGGTTAAGGAAAACATAAAAAAGAAATTAAAGACATTTTAGAATTTAATGAAAATGAAGGGCAACATACCCAATCTTATGGAACACAATGAAAGCAGTGCTAAGAGGAAAACTCATAGCTCGGAATGCCTGCAACAAGAATTTGGAGAAAGCATACACTAGCAGATTGACAACACAGGTAAAATCTCTAGAACAAAAGAAGCATATACACACAAGAGGAGTAGAAGGCAGGATATAATCAAACTCAGGGCTGAAATCAACCAAGTAGTAACAAAAAGACTATACAAAGAATCAACAAAATCAGGATCTGTTCCTTTGAGAAAACCAACAAGAAAATAAACCCTTAGCCAGAATAAACAGAGAGCACAGAAAGAGTAACCAAATTAACAATATCAGAAATGAGAAAGGAAACATAACAACACAATCTGAAGAAATTTAAAAAATCATCAGATCCCACTATAAAAACCGATATTCAACAAAACTAGAAAACCTGGAGGAAATGGACAATTTCTAGACAGATACCATGTACCAAAATTAAATCAGGATCAGATAAATCATCTTAACAGTCCCACAAAAGAAATAGACAAAGTTATTAAAAGACTGGCAACCAATAAAAAGCCCAGGACCAGATGGGTTTAGTGGAGAAATCTTTCAGACCTTCATAGAAGACATAATACCAAGACTTTCCAAACTATCCCACAAAACAGAAACAGAAGGAATACTATATTCCTTTTATGAAACCAAAATTAATTTTATACCTAAACCACACAAAGATCCAACAATAAAAGAGAAATTCAGACCTATTTCCCTCATGAATATCAACTCAAAATAACTCAATAAAATTCTCACAAACCAAATCCAAGAACACATGAAAATGATCATCCACTATGATCAAATAGGCTTCATCTCAGGGATGCAGGATGGTTCAATACGTAGAAATCCATCAATGTAAGCCGCTCTATAAACAAACTCAAAGAAAAACACCACATGATCATTTCATTAGATGCTGTGAAAGCATTTGACAAATTTCTACACCTCTTCATGATAAAAGTCCTGGAAAGATCAGGATTTCAAGACCCATACCTAAACATAATAAATGCAATATACAGCAAACCCATAGCCAACATCAATCTAAATGGAGAGAAATTTGAAGCAGTCCCAGTAAAATCAGGGACTAGACAAGGCTGCCCACTCTCTCCCTACTTACTTAATATAGTACTCAAAATCCTATCCAGTGCAATCAAACAACAAATAGAGGTCAAAGGGATACAAATTAGAAAGGAAGAAGTCAATGTCACTATTTGCAGAGGATATGATAATATATTTGATAATATATCTAGTGACTCCAAAAGTTCCACCAGAGAACTACTAAGCCTGATAAATAACTGCAGCAAAGGAACTGGTTATAAAATTAGCTCAAACAAATCAGTAGACATACCCTTCTCAAAGGATAAGCAGGGTGAGAAGAACTTAATGAAAAGACATCCTTCATAATGGTCACAAATATCATAAATACCTCAGTAGACTCTATCCAAGCAAGTGAAAATCTGTATGACGAGAAGTTCAAATCTCTGAAGAAAGAAATTGAAGATCTCAGAAGATGGAAAGATCTCCCATGCTCATGGACTGACAGGATTAGTATTGTCAAAATGGCCATCTTGCCCAAAGCCATCTACAGATTCAATGCAATCCATATCAAAATTTCAAGTCAATTCTTCATAAAGTTAGAAAGAGCAATTTGCAAATTCATTTGGAAAAACAAAAAACACAGGAAAGTGAAAACTATCTTCAACAATAAAAGAAATACTGGGGGAACCACCATCCCTGACCTCAAGCTTTATTATAGAGCAATAGTGATAAAATCTGTATACTATTGATACAGACAGGCAGGGAGATCAATGGAATAGAATTGAAGACCCAGAAATGATCCCACACACCTACGGTCCCTTGAACTTTGACAGAGGAGCTAAAACTATCCAGTGGAAAAGGATACCATTTTTAACAAATGGTGCAGGTTCTACTGGAGGATAACATGTAAAAGAATGCAAATTGATCTATTTTTATTGTCCTGTATTCAGCTCAAGACCTAGTGGATCAAGGACCTCCGCATAAAACCAAATACACTCAAAATAATAGAAGTAGTAGTGGGAAAGAGCCTTGAAAACATGGGAACTGGGAAAAATTTCCTGAACAGAACACCAAAGGTTTATGCTCTAAGATAAAGAATGGAAAAATGGAACATTATAAAATTGCAAAGCTTCTGTAAAGCAAAGGACAATGAACATGACAAAATAGCAATCGACGTTTTGGGAAAATGTCTTTAACAATACTATATCTGACAGACGGCTGGACTAGTATCTGATATATACAAAGAACTCAAGAAGTTAGACTCCAGAGAATCAAATAACCCTATTTAGCCCAAATGCTTGAATTACCCTAGATGCCTAGAACAAATGAAACTCAAGACGGATGATCAAAATGTGAACGCTTCACTCCTTCTCTAAAAGGGGAACAAGAATACCCTTGGCAGGGAAGAGAGAGGCAAAGATTAAAACAGAGACTGAAGGAACACCCATTCAGAGCCTACCCCACATGTGGCCCATACATATACAGCCACCCAATTAGACAAGATGGATCAAGCAAAGAAGTGCAGACCGACAGGAGCCGGATGTAGATCGCTCCTGAGAGACACAGCCAGAATACAGCAAATACAGAGGCGAATGCCAGCAACAAACCACTGAACTGAGAATAGGACCCCCGTTGAAGGAATCAGAGAAAGAACTGGAAGAGCTTGAAGGGGCTCGAGAACCCATATGTACAACAATGCCAAGCAACCAGAGCTTCCAGGGACTAAGCCACTACCTAAAGACTATACATGGACTGACCCTGGACTCTGACCTCATAGGTAGCAATGAATATCCTAGTAAGAGCACCAGTGCAAGGGGAAGCCCTGGGTCCTGCTAAGACTGAACCGCCAGTGAACTAGACTGTTGGGGGGAGGGTGGTAATGGGGGGAGGATGGGGAGGGGAACACCCATAAGGAAGGGAAGGGGGGAGTGGATGTTTGCCCAGAAACCAAAGAATTATTATTAAGTATTAAATAAATTAAAAAAAATGGAGTAAGGAGCTAAACAAAGAATTCTCAGCTGAGGAGTATCCAATGGCTGAGAAGAAATGTTCAACATCCTTAATCATCAGGGAAAGGCAAATCAAACAACCCCAAAATTCTACCTCACACCAGTCAAACTGGCTAAGATCAAAAACTCAGGTGACAGCAGATGCTGGTGAAGATGTGGAGATAGTGAAACGCTCTTCCATTGTTGGTTGGATTGCAAGTTCATACAACCACTCTCGAAATTAGTATGTAGTTTCCTCAGAAATTTGGACATAGTACTACCTGAGGACTCAGCTATAACACTCATGGGCATATACACAAAAAATGCTCCAACATATAAGTACACATGTTCTGCATATTCATAGTGTCCTTATTTGTAACAGCCAGAAGCTGGAAAGAACCCAGATGTTCTTCAACAAATACAGAAAATGTGATACATTTACACAATGGACACTACTCAGGTATTAAAAACAATGACTTCATGAAATTTAGAGGCAAATGGATGGAACTAGAAAATATCATCTTTTATGAGGCAACATAAAACCACACATTGTGTGCACCCATTGATAAGTGGATATTAGCCCAAAAGCTTATATTACCCAAGATTCAATCCCCAGACCACATGAAGCTCAAGAAAAACAAAGACCAAGTGTGGATACTTCAGTCTTTCTTAGAAGGAGAAACAAAAATATTCATAGGAGGAGATATGGAGACAAAGTTTGGAGCAGAGTCTGAAGGAATGGCCATTCAGACCCTGCCACACCTGAGGTTCCAACCCATATGTACATGCCACCAAACCCAAAATATTGCTGATGCCAAGAAGTTCACGCTATCAAGAGCCTGATATAGCTGTCTCCTGAGAGGCTCAGCCAGAGCATGTCAAATACAGAGGCAAATGCTAGCAGCAAACCATTGAACTGAGAACGAGGTCCCCACTGGAGGAGTTAGAGAAAGGATTGAAGGAGCTAAAGGGGCTTGCAACTCCATAAGAACAACAATTCCAACCTATCAGAGCTCCCAGGGACTAAACCACCAACCAAGAGTACCCATGGCTCTAGCTGAATATATAACAGAGGATAGCCTTGTTGGTTCAATGGGCAGAAAAGCTCTTGGTACTGACAAGGCTGAACCCCTCAGTGTAGGGGAACATCAGAGCGGGGAGGCAGAAAGGGGTGGGTTTTTGTGTGGGGGAATGCCTCTTACAACAAAGGGGATTGGGGATGTATAGGGGAGTTCATGGATGGGAAACTGGGAAAGGGGATTACATTTAAAATATAAATGTAAAATATCAAATAAAAACATTAAGTAAAATAAACTTTTATGAAAAAAATCAACATGTGGAATTTCTAAAATTATGTAAAATGTGTTTAGTTTTTTTAACTGCAATTATTATGTTTATTTTTAAAAACATACTAATCGGCAATAAATTACATATGTAAAACTATGACATGATGTGGTCTAACACAATTCCAAATAATTTACACAGTAGCATAAAATTTTAGAATACTAAAAATTATTGTTATTATGTAATAATTAAATTGCAATGAAATAAATGAATATTTAATTATTATGAAATAAAAGTGTTAAATATGTACATTTTAGACAAATAGAAGATGAGGTAGTTAAGAGTAGATTCTATTTTATGGAAGGAAATATTGATCACAGCATCAGGCTATGCAGTAATGCTCAAGTGTTTGTAGAAGTTTGCACCGAATATTAAACATGTGAGCCACATTCATTTTAACTTAGCCAATTAGCTATAGGAAAATTTATCTCTGTAGCAAACTAATATATAATTACTTTATTTATGTTAAGTGATGAAAATTTAATTTTGAGTCAATCTTTCTGCTTCCTGTTTTTTAAATATCAATTGCATTCATTCGTGAAATGTACTTATATATAAGTAGCAATAAATCACAAATAAGAAAATATGTAGTTACTGTTGGTCCTTCATAATTCAGCTAATAAAAATAAAGTATATATATATATATATACATATATATATATATCATTCACAAAAGTAGCACTTAAGTAAATAGTTAAAGATTTTCATCAAGATGGCTTGAGTTTGAATAACTATTATTATTAATATTATTATTACTGTCATTCTGTAATGGTCTATCTTTTTTCTTTGGCTACTATAAATTTATTCTATTTTTTTGCCATTTTTTTATTAACTTGAGTATTTCTTATATACATTTCGAGTGTTATTCCCTTTCCCGGTTTCCAGGCAAAATTCCCCTCCCCCCTCCCCTTCTTTATGGGGTAATTTAAGCATTTGGGCTAATAGCCACTTATCAATGAGTGCATACCATGTGTGCACTCTGTGATTGGGTAACCTCACTCAGGATGATATTTTCCAGTTCTGACCATTTGCCTATGAATTTCATAAAGTCATTGTTTTTGATAGCTGAGTAATATTCCATTGTGTAGATGTACCACATTTTCTGTATCCATTCCTCTGTTGAAGGGCATCTGGGTTCTTTCCAGCTTCTGGCTATTATAAATAAGGCTGCGATGAACATAGTGGAGGACGTGTCTTTTTTATATGTTGGGGCACCTTTTGGGTATATGCCCAAGAGAGGTATAGCTGGATCCTCAGGCAGTTCAATGTCCAATTTTCTGAGGAACCTCCAGACTGATTTCCAGAATGGTTGTACCAGTCTGCAATCCCACCAACAATGGAGGAGTGTTCCTCTTTCTCTGCATCCTCGCCAGCATCTGCTGTCACCTGAGTTTTTGATCTTAGCCATTCTCACTGGTGTGAGGTGAAATCTCAGGGTTGTTTTGATTTGCATTTCCCTTATGACTAAAGATGTTGAACATTTCTTTAGGTGTTTCTCAGCCATTCAGCATTCCTCAGCTGTGAATTCTTTGTTTAGCTCTGAGCCCCATTTTTAATAGGGTTATTTGTCTCCCTGCGGTCTAACTTCTTGAGTTCTTTGTATATTTTGGATATAAGGCCTCTATCTGTTGTAGGATTGGTAAAGATCTTTTCCCAATCTGTTGGTTGCCATTTTGTCCTAACCACAGTGTCCTTTGCCTTACAGAAGCTTTGCAGTTTTATGAGATCCCATTTGTCGATTCTTGATCTTAGAGCATAAGCCATTGGTGTTTTGTTCAGGAAATTTTTTCCAGTGCCCATGTGTTCCAGATGCTTCCCTATTTTTCTTCTATTAGTTTGAGTGTATCAGGTTTGATGTGGAGGTCCTTGATCCACTTGGACTTAAGCTTTGTACAGGGTGATAAGCATGGATCGATCTGCATTCTTCTACATGTTGACCTCCAGTTGAACCAGCACCATTTGCTGAAAATGCTATCTTTTTTCCATTGGATGGTTTTGGCTCCTTTGTCAAAAATCAAGTGACCATAGTTGTGTGGGTTCATTTCTGTGTCTTCAATTCTATTCCATTGCTCTATATGTCTGTCTCTGTACCAATACCATGCAGTTTTTAATCACTATTGCTCTGTAATACTGCTTGAGTTCAGGGATAGTGATTCCCCCTGAAGTCCTTTTATTGTTGAGGATAGTTTTAGCTATCCTGGGTTTTTTGTTATTCCAGATGAATTTGCAAATTTTTCTAACTCTTTGAAGAATTGGATTGGTATTTTGATGGGGATTGCATTGAATCTGTAGATCGCTTTTGGTAAAATGGCCATTTTTTACTATATTAATCCTGCCAATCCATGAGCATGGGAGATCTTTCCATCTTCTGAGGTCTTCTTCAATTTCCTTCTTCAGTGTCTTGAAGTTCTTATTGTACAGATCTTTTACTTGCTTGGTTAAAGTCACACCGAGGTACTTTATATTATTTGGGTCTATTATGAAGGGTGTCGTTTCCCTAATTTCTTTCTCGGCTTGTTTCTCTTTTGTGTAGAGGAAGGCAACTGATTTATTTGAGTTAATTTTATACCCAGCCACTTTGCTGAAGTTGTTTATCAGCTTTAGTAGTTCTCTGTGGAGCTTTTGGTATCACTTAAATAAACTATCATACCATCTGCAAATAGTGATATTTTGACCTCTTCTTTTCCGATCTGTATCCACTTGACCTCCTTTTGTTGTCTGATTGCTCTGGCTAGAACTTCAAGAACTATATTGAATAAGTAGGGAGAGAGTGGACAGCCTTGTCTAGTCCCTGATTTTAGTGGGATTGCTTCAAGTTTCTCTCCATTTAGTTTAATGTTAGCAACTGGTTTGCTGTATATGGCTTTTACTATGTTTAGATATGGGCCTTGAATTCCTATTCTTTCCAGGACTTTTATCATGAAGGGGTGTTGAATTTTGTCAAATGCTTTCTCAGCATCTAATGAAATGATCATGTGGTTTTGTTCTTTCAGTTTGTTTATATAATGGATCACGTTGATGGTTTTCCGTATATTAAACCATCCCTGCATGCCTGGGATGAAGCCTACTTGATCATGGTGGATGATTGTTTTGATGTGCTCTTGAATTCGGTTTGCCAGAATTTTGTTTAGTATTTTTGCGTCGATATTCATAAGGGAAATTGGTCTGAAGTTCTCTTTCTTTGTTGTGTCTTTGTGTGGTTTAGGTATAAGAGTAATTGTGGCTTCATAGAAGGTATTTGGTAGTGATCCATCTGTTTCAATTTTGTGGAATAGTTTGGATAATATTGGTATGAGGTCTTCTATGAAGGTTTGATAGAATTCTGCACTAAACCCGTCTGGACCTGGGCTCTTTTTGGTTGGGAGACCTTTAATGACTGCTTCTATTTCTTTAGGAGTTATGGGGTTTTTTAACTGGTTTATCTGTTCCTGATTTAACTTCGGTACCTGGTATTTCTCTAGGAAATTGTCCATTTCCTGTAGATTTTCAAGTTTTGTTGAATATAGGCTTTTATAGTAAGATCTGATGATTTTTTGAATTTCCTCTGAATCTGTAGTTATGTCTCCCTTTTCATTTCTGATTTTGTTAATTTGGACACACTCTCTGGGTCCTCTTGTTAGTCTGGCTAAGGGTTTATCTATCTTGTTGATTTTCTCAAAGAACCAACTTTTGGTTCTGTTGATTCTTTCTATGGTCCTTTTTCTTTCTACTTGGTTGATTTCAGCTCTGAGTTTGACTATTTCCTGCCTTCTACTCCTCCTGGGTGTATTTGCTTCTTTTTGCTCTAGAGCTTTTAGGTGTGCTGTCAAGCTGCTGACATATGCTCTTTCCTGTTTCTTTCTGCAGGCACTCAGCGCTATGAGTTTTCCTCTTAGCACAGCTTTCATTGTGTCCCATAAGTTTGGGTATGTTGTACCTTCATTTTCATTAAATTCTAAAAAGTTTTTAATTTCTTTCTTTATTTCTTCCTTGACTAGGTTATCATTGAGTAGAGCATTGTTCAATTTCCACGTATTTGTGGGCATTCTTCCCTTATTGTGATTGAAGACCAGTTTTAGGCCGTGGTGGTCTGATAGCACGCATGGGATTATTTCTATCTTTCTGTACCTGTTGAGGCCCGTTTTTTGACCAACTATATGGTCAATTTTGGAGAAAGTACCATGAGGAGCTGAGAAGAAGGTATATCCTTTTGCTTTAGGATAGAATGTTCTATAAATATCTGTTAAGTCCATTTGGCTCATGACTTCTCTTAGTCTGTCTACGTCTCTGTTTAATTTCTGTTTCCATGATCTGTCCATTGATGAGAGTGGGATGTTGAAATCTCCGACTATTATTGTGTGAGGTGCCATGTGTGTTTTGAGCTTTAGTAAGGTTTCTTTTACGTATGTAGGTGCCATTGTATTTGGGGCATAGATATTTAGGATTGAGAGTTCATCTTGGTGGATTTTTCCTTTGATGAATATGAAGTGTCCTTCCTTATCTTTTTTGATGACTTTTAATTGAAAATTGATTTTATTTGATGTTCGAATGGCTACTCCAGCTTGCTTCTTCTGACCATTTGCTTGGCAAGTTGTTTTCCAGCCTTTCACTCTGAGGTAGTGTCTGTCTTTGTCTCTGAGGTGTGTTTCCTGTAGGCAGCAGAATGCAGGGTCCTCGTTGCGTTTCCAGTTTGTTAATCTATGTCTTTTTATTGGGGAGTTGAGGCCATTGATGTTGAGAGATATTAAGGAATAGTGATTATTGCTTCCTCTTATATTCATATTTGGATGTGAGGTTATGTTTGTGTGCTTTTCTTCTCTTTGTTTTGTTGCTAAGACGATTAGTTTCTTGCTTCTTCTAGGGTATAGCTTGCCTCCTTATGTTGGGCTTTACCCTTTATTATCCTTTGTAGTGCTGGATTTGTAGAAAGATATTGTGTAAATTTGGTTTTGTCATGGAATATCTTGGTTTCTCCATCTATGTTAATTGAGAGTTTTGCAGGATACTGTAACCTGGGCTGACATTTGTGTTCTCTTAGGGTCTGTATGACATCAGTCCAGGATCTTCTGGCCTTCATAGTTTCTGGCGAAAAGTCTGGTGTAATTCTGATAGGTCTGCCTTTATATGTTACTTGACCTTTTTCCCTTACTGCTTTTAACATTCTTTCTTTATTTTGTGCGTTTGGTGTTTTGACTATTATGTGACGGGAGGTGTTTCTTTTCTGGTCCAATCTATTTGGAGTTCTGTAGGCTTCTTGTATGCCTATGGGTATCTCTTTTTTTAGGTTAGGGAAGTTTTCTTCTATGATTTTGTTGAAGATATTTACTGGTCCTTTGAGCTGGGAGTCTTCACTCTCTTCTATACCTATTATCCTTAGGTTTGATCTTCTCATTGAGTCCTGGATTTCCTGTATGTTTTGGACCAGTAGCTTTTTCTGCTTTACATTATCTTTGACAGTTGAGTCAATGATTTCTATGGAATCTTCTGCTCCCGAGATTCTCTCTTCCATCTCTTGTATTCTGTTGGTGAAGCTTGTATCTACAGCTCCTTGTCTCTTCTTTTGATTTTCTATATCCAGGGTTGTTTCCATGTGTTCTTTCTTGATTGCTTCTATTTCCATTTTTAATTCCTTCAACTGTTTGATTGTGTTTTCCTGGAATTCTTTCAGGCATTTTTGTGTCTCCTCTCTAAGGGTTTCTACTTGTTTATTTATGTTTTCCTGGAATTCTTTCAGGCATTTCTGTGATTCCTCTCTGTAGGCTTCTACTTGTTCTCTAAGGGAGTTCTTCACATCTTTCTTGAAGTCCTCCAGCATCATGATCAAATATGATTTTGAAACTAGATCTTGCTTTTCTGGCGTGTTTGGATATTCCATGTTTATTTTGGTGGGAGAATTGGGCTCCGATGATGCCATGTAGTCTTGGTTTCTGTTGCTTGGGTTCCTGGGCTTGCCTCTCTCCATCAGATTATCTGTAGTGTTACTTTGTTCTGCTATTTCTGACAGTGGCTAGACTGTCCTATAAGCCTGTGTGTCAAGAGTGCTGTAGGCCTGTTTTCCTGTTTTCTTTCAGCCAGTTATGGGGACAGAGTGTTCTGCTTTCGGGCATGTAGTTTTTCCTATCTTCAGGTCTTCATCTGTTCCTGTGGGCCTGTGTCTGGAGTTCACCAGGCAGGTCTCTTGCAGGGGAAAAGTTGGTCCTACCTGTGGTTCCAAGGCTCATGTTTGCTCGTGGGGTACTGCCTAAGTCCTCTCCATGGCGGCAGCAACCAGGAAGATCTGTGCCACTCTTTCCGGGAGCCTCCGTGCACCAGGGTTCCAGATGGCGTTTGGTGTTTTCCTCTGGCGTCTGGATGTGCGCAGAGTGCAGTCTCTTCTGGTTTCCCAGGCGTGTCTGCCTCTCTGAAGGTTTAGCTCTCCCTCCCACGGGATTTGGGGGCAGAGAACTGTTTATCTGGTCTGTTTCCTTCAGGTTCCGGCGGTGTCTCAGGCACAGGGGTCCTGCCGCTCCTGGGCCCTCCCCTACGGGAACCCAGAGGCCTTATACAGTTGCCTCTTGGGCCAGGGATGTGGGCAGGGGTGGGCAGTGTTGGTGGTCTCTTCCGCTCTGCAGCCTCAGGAGTGCCCACCTGACCAGGCGGTGAGGTCTCTCTCCCATGGGGTTTGGGAGCAGATTGCTGCTGCGGGCCAGGATCCGCGGGTCTTATTCTTTTCCTTTGTTTTTCTCCTTTTCTTTTTAATTTTGTTTTATATGTATGTGAAAGTGACTTTGGTTACCTATAGGGATCAGAAGAGTACCCCATCCTCTGAAACTGGAGTTACAGGTGATCCTGACGAGCCCAAAAATCTCGGAATCTAAGCTTCGTTCCTCTGCAAAAGCAGCAAATTCTCTCTGTTGGAGTGACATCTTTCCATTCCACAGAAATTCCATTTAAACTTAATATCTGTATAAAGAAATTTAATATTTTAATAGAAGCTTCAATGTTTATCATTATAAAATCTTCCTGAAGACATCCTATTTTTTTTTTTTTTTTGATTTTTGACTCTCTCATGGAGGTGTCTTATAAGGGAACCTGATAGATTTCTGGTGTAATTTTCATTCTGGAGAAGTTCTTTCCATGATCTCTACAGCAACCACTGGTGATTCATTGTGTAACAAGAGCCATAAGATGTGAACCTTATAACACGCATAAATTTTGGTATCCAATAATTGAAGGAATAGATGTTCACAAGAGTTAAGAAATTTTCAAGTCCCAGTAACACCTTTCATAAGCCACCATTATATGTCTGTGACTAATACAGTCCTAATCTTTACAACAGGTTTTATATGGATCGTGCAGGAATGCAGTCAAATAAGTGCATGCTAAGTAGGTTTTGTGAGTTGAAGGTAAACTTCTGTGCAGCAAGTAGTCTATCTAGAGTATGGGCCTTTCTCCTGTTCATACATAGACCTCTCTTCTGTGATTCTCTAAAATACTATGACACCATGTCTATCCCACCTAATTCTAGAAGACAATCTGTCCTGTAAGTTGCTTCAGCCTAATGACCATCTTAACCAACCCTGCAAACCTGTTCCATGCTCCAGGAGCCAGATTGCATGGGTGTATAACACCTTTATCTCTCAAACTTACTCTTTTGCTCCTGAGCCTATTGGTACCTTAGGCCAGTCTTGGACACATTCTGATGATGAAAATAACAATGACAGTTGTTTACCTCCATGATAAAGCCATAATATAGAATACTAGCTTGATACCTCATCCAACACATTCTGTTCCATGTGTATATAGTCTGGAAGTGGCAAAAGACCATTGACAGATTTAACAAATACTGTCCAACCACCATGCACACACAATTAAAAGGCTTGCATGCTTATAAATGTACAAATGTCAAGAATATAGTCAGTGTTTAATCAATCACTTAAAGAATCAGAGGACAGAGAGAATTCCAGGATGGCAAGATGACTCCTAGACTAAAAGTACTTTTTGCAGATGACATGGAATTTATTCCTATTACTCATGGTGAAAGAGGAACTGCCAATTATTGTATTCTGGACTCTTGTTTTAGATGCCTTTTATGTCACATGTGCCAGACCTTTCCCTCTACCCTTCAGAAAAAAATCTGAAGGAGGAAATGTAGAGTTCTTTGACTGAACTAAATGAAATAACAAATTAGGGATTTTTAAAGCTGGGTAGATGTGAGGAACAAAAATAAAATAGGAAACACTTTTTTAAGTCCTGAAGGAGAATGGATATAGACAGGACCATACAAAGTACGAATAACAATGTTGTAATTAGTCTATTTAGACTCTAGAACATTTGAGAGAACAGTAGAACATGACATTAAGCAATAGCACCTACAATGAACATTGTGCCATTAGATGCTAGTAGAATTTGGTAGGTAGAGTTCTGATTTAAAAAAAAAAATAGTAAACCTTATCCTCAATCAGAGAAGTTTCTCTTTACACTGAATGATAGTGATTGTAGGAAACAGTGACTTTTAAAGATTTCAATAAAAATGGAAGGCTTAGTTCTTAGCCATAAATTGGAAAGTTATACTATCACATCTAAGGCTCAGGGAATGTCATTAAAGAAGAAAGAGGAGAAAAGATGTAAAAGCAAAAAGAGTGGCAAGGCTGTCCCGGAGTGTATAGAAGATGCTATCTTACAACAAAAGCCCTTCTAAAATAAAGTTAGAAATTGCTTTAGTTTAGGAGGGGGGAAATAGGAGATTCTTTTTGTACTACAATCTCTCTAGTCACTTGTCTAGATAAATAGTTAAATAACACAGATGTTTGTTACTCCTACGATAAAGTACAATTAGTGAACTATTATAGATAATCTTGTAGATCCAGTCATTTTCATGGTTTAGAGGCATAAACACTGGGTAGGGCTGTGGTTTATATCTACTCTCCCTTAGCAGCTTACGCAGGACCATCCTGTACTATAAAAATCAATTCTCTTAGCACTGCTTTCGTTGTGTCCCATAGCATTGTGTATGCTGTGTTTTCATTTTCATTGAATTCCAGGAAGCCTTTAATTCTTTTTTATTACTTCCATGAACAAATTACCATTGAGTAGAGAGATGTTACATTTCCATGAGTATGTAGGTTTTCTGTTGTTTTTGTTGTAACTGAAAATCAGCCTAGGTTCATGGTGATCTGATAGGATCCGTAGAATTATTTCAATCTTCTTGAATCAGCTGAGGCTTGTTTTGTGACAGATTATATCATCAAGTTTGGAAAAGGTACCATGAGATGCTGAGAAGAAGGTATAGTCTTTTGTTTTCGGGTGAAATGTTCTGTAGATGTCCATTTGGTTCATAACCTGTATTAGTCTCAGTGTGTCTCTGTTTAGTTTCTGTTTCAATGACCCGTTCATTAGTAAAAGTGGGGTGCTGAAATCTCCAACTATTCTACTATGGGGTGCAATGTGTGTTTTGAGCTTTAGTAAAGTTTCTTTTCTGAATATGGGTACAATAGTATTATAAAGAGCATGAAATTGGTACAGAGACAGAAATATTGATTAATGGAATACAATTGAAGACCTAGAGATAAAGCCACACACTTATGGACACTTGATCTTTGACAAAGAAGCCAAAAATATACAATGGAATAAAGAAAGCATCTTCAGTAAGTGACACTGATCTAACTGGCAGTCTGTATGTAGAAAAATGAAAATAGTTATGTCTCTGTCAAGCTACACAAAGCTCAAGTCCAAGTGGATCAAGAACCTCAACATAAAACCAGATATACTGAATCTAATAGAAGAAAAAGTTAGAATGAGCCTTGAACATATTGGCACAGGGGGAAATTTCCTAAACAAAACTCCAATGGCTCAGGCTATAAGACCAAGAATTGATAAATGGGACCTCATGAGATTGGAAGGCTTCAGTAAGGCAAATGACATATTCAATAGGACAAATCGGCAATCTCCAGATTGGGAAAAAAAAACTTCACTAAACCCACATCCAATGGAGGATTCATATCCAAAATATATAAAAACCTCAAGAAGTTAACTACCAAGAAACCAACCATCCCAACTAAAAAATGGGGTACAGAACTAAACAGAGAATTCAGAACAGAGGAATCTCAGTTAGGTTTGAAAGACTTTCAATGTTCACAATCTTTAGTGATCAGGGAAACTGGTACACCCATTCTGGAAAACAATTTGGAGGTTCCTCAGACAATTGGAAATTGATCTACCTGAAGATTCAACAATACCACTCGTGGGCATGTACCCAAAAGATGCCCCACCACGTCACAGGGGCACATGTTCCACTATGTTCATAGCAGGCTTATGTGTGATAGCCAAAAGCTAGAAACAACACAGATGTCCCACATATAAACTCAAATACTCTTAGCAAAAAATTTATAAAAGGGCTCAAACCTGTTTAGTCTCTATCCAAAGTTTTATAACTTAATCACACAAAATAAATTTTTACCTCTTCACAGAATCAAGTGTTCTATTTACTTTTCTCATGTTATTCTTTCTTTCATTCTCTTCTTCACTCCCCCTTTCTTCCTTCCCTCCTCTCTCTCTGTCTCTCTGTCTCTCTGTCTCTCTGTCTCTCTGTCTCTGTCTCTGTCTCTGTCTCTGTCTCTCTCTCTCTCTCTCTCTCTCTCTCTCTCTCTCTCTCTGTATCCTTGGCTGTCCTTGAATTTTCTAAGTAGATGAGGCTGGCCTTAAACTCATACAGTTCAAGGGCCTATGCCATTACCATCTAGTGCCTTTCTACTTCCTTATATGTATAATAATTTGATAAATTTTATAACAATTTCATTTGATTGTTGCTTCTTCTCAACTTCATATAATACTACATGGCTAGGATATCGTTCTTTTTTATTCACTTTTGAATAGACTGACACAAAGCAAACACTTAAGAAGTGACTTGGTATAAGCACATGGACTAGTAGTTCAATTAGCCTGATTTGAGTTCTTCTGCAGTAGAACAAATTTGTTGACTCACAGCAGTTCCTACAGGAAAATCATGGCCTTTTTTTTTTTTTTTTTTTTGTACAGCGTAGATGCCTTTTGAATATCAATTAAATAGAAGCAAGAAAAATACCACTTAAAAAGATCAACAGAAGCCCTTTTCTCGAATAACTGAACATTTAAGGCGTTAACAGTTCCCTGACTAGATTTTTGGTATCACTTATGTTAACCTTTTATAACTTTTCTAAGAAACTAATGAAGTCATCTGTCTGAGTTGCTGCAGATAATCTGGAATAGTATGTAGCATAACTTTGATGTGTTTCTTCCATTGCCTCTTCTTTCATTTAATTAATATCATGAGTTACATTCCCATATGATGACTTCCTGTAATTATAGCCCCATAAAATCGACAAACTCACCATCCTCAATAGTCTCCAAATGTTGTGCTTAGAAACCTGTGCAACTGAGCCTGGCTCTGGGTGTTCTTGATTTGGTTTGTGGTAAAAAAAAAAAAATCCATGGCAGAAAAAAAAAGAAAAAACATCCACTGCACAAAGAAAAATAGCAGAAATAAGAAGAGGTGAAATTCTCATTTGTATCATAAGAAATGTATAGTGAGGAGGTAGTTTACAACTGAAATATGTCCTGAGAGAATTCTATGTACTTTGAGATTTAAATATTACAGTAACATACTTCTTGCCCTTTGGTATCGCCTATATACATCAGTAGGTAGAATGCCACAATAGTTCTCAGTAAATCACAACAGTGTAAGACAAAAAGGCAACAGTTGTCAGAGTCCCCCTTGTTTTTCTTTTATCCTTTTATCCTCACATACAAATAGCCAAGGTCAACAAAAGAAACAAGCCTATTTCAGTCTCTGAAATGTGGCAATTTAAGCACTAAATTGCTTGACAGTGCTAGGGAAAAATGTAGGAACATAGAGAAAGTGAATCACTATATAGATAAAGTAAAATGGCAACCACGTCAGCATAGTGGAAAAAGGAGATGACAACACATACCTATGCCACCTAGGAAGACGTGGAGAGGCACACTTACAGAGTGGAAAATTCCAAAGAAAGAATTGTTGTGATTGGGGGAATTATAAGCCAATCAATATGATGGACATTTTAGAGCATCGTTAATGAGCAGTGAAGTGCAAAGACAACTACAATTAACTATCACCCCACAACTCCTCCAATGATGATCATGAAGAAATAAAGTGCTGTGTACTTGGGAGGCTGAGACAAGGAACTGTGGATTTAAGTGCATTGTGAACTTCTGGATGAAACCTTTTCTGAGGAAGAAAGAATAGGCAGAAGGAGAGAGAAATCATGAATGGGGAATGAAGGGGGCAAGGAAAGAGAGAGGAAGGTGGAAAAAGGAAGGAAGCAGGGAGAAAAAAGGGAGAACGGGGGTGGGGTGGGGTGGGAGGGAGAGAGAAAGAGAAAGAGGATATCTACATGATTAGGAGAAAAGCATAACCATACTGGTGAACATAGGTAGGTATAATCATTTTTGGGAAACCTATGGATTTTTTTAAAGCAATTAAAATTTAAGTTAAATTATTGTATTACTTGTAAATATCCCAAATAAAGATATCACTGTACAGATGCACTTCTGTTTGTTGATGGTGACTGGGTAGAGAGAATACTGCTTATATAATTTTTAATATAGACAATATAATTCATGATGCAACCTATATAGAAGTTTGAAATCCTGAGGAGATAAAAACATGTATTATAATAGCAGGTGCATCAGGCAAGGGATGAAGGAAAGAGGAATCCTAGATAAAGAAAAAGCTTCATCGTTAAGATGAATAAACATAAGAAATCCCAAAAGGAAAACAGAACACAAAAACTACAGTTAACTCTAGGGTTATTATGAACACTATCTGTTCTAACTCAAACTGTTTCTGTCTGTTCCAAATTAACATGCATCCACAGAGTAAAAAACGCTTCTGTCAGCTATAAAGCTGTACCTTTTGGTATAGAAAGAATACTTAAAATTGTTTACATCTTTTCACTGCCTCACAAAATAAGTCAGAAAGAATCACTATGTGATGATCTATTTTTTAAATAACTTGACATTGGTAATCACTTTATAAAACATATGCATATTAAATTGCAGTTTTACATATTTTAATTTTGCCTTTCAGGGATACCTCAATATAAATGAAAACAATTTTGCCAGTAAAACATAAAATCATAAAATTCTAAAAGTAAAGCTTGCTTCCCCCACGTTTTTTCTTGGTTTGGCTTTCTTTTGTTTTACAAGAGTTAGAGAAAGGACCAAAGATCGAAGGATCTGAAGGGGTTTGCAACCCCACAGGAAGAACAACAATACCAACCAACCAGACACTCCAGAACTCCCAGGGACTAAACCACCAACCAAAGAGTACACATGAAGCAACACATGGCTCCAGCCACATATGTAGAAGAGGATGGCCTTGTCAGACATCAAAGGGAGGAAAGGCCCTTGGTCCTTCAAAGACTTGATACCCCAGTGTAAGAGAATGTCAGGGCCTGGAGGTGGTTAGGGGTGGGTGGATGGGTGAGGGAACTCCCTCATAGAAGGAGGGGGAGAAGGAATGCAATAGGGTGTTTCAGGAGGGGAAACTGGGAAAAGGGATAACATTTGAAATGTAAATAAAGAAATTATCCAACAAAAGAAAAGAAAAAAAAGAGGTTATCAATTCTCCTATGCTAACTTCAAAGTCATTAATAGGTGAGGATGCGTTTGATCTCCTGATACTCTAACCTCCATTTCCACAGTGGAGTTCTGATCCCCATTTCCTAATTAAGGCTTACTTGTTTTGTGTGTGTATACCTATCTCTATGATGACTCATTTAATTTTGTTCTAGGAAAATCTTTCACCGTTTATCTCTGGGTTGTACATTCTGAGTTTTAAATGTGGTTATAAAGCAATGAACCTCTGTGTAATGTCACCAGATACTCGATACCTGATATAGTTCATATGCACACAGGTATTTTGCATTTTGGCAGTACCTGAGAATCCCTAAGAAAACTGACATGACTGTTAATTTTATTCCACACATACCACCAAACTTCTTTACTTCCAGGTATGTTAATTTTTTCTTAGAATTGAGGGATGTTATAGATAAAATATTTCTTAAATGTGTCTCTACGAAGTGATACCTGGTTGAGTGAAGAGTATCCAAATCTTTGAAAAATCAGACAATACAGGAATTTCTAGAATATAAATTGAGAGAACCATCCCATATACAAAACATTTCTTTTATTTATCCCAAATAAACATGCACCGACAGAGTAAAACAACAACAACAACAACAACAACAACAACAACAACAACAACAACAGCAGCAGCAAAATGCTTTTATCAGCTACAAGGCTGTACCTTCTGGGATCTGCTATGAAGTATGAGAATTGGTACTGTCTGTTAGATTTTCAGGTCTGTTATTGAGTTATAGAGTTTATTATTTCCATCAACTTTCTACTAAAGGTGAAATGAAGATGAATCTAATTAGTAAACTCACCAGGATACATAAATATACTCATATTCAAACATACATACACACATTAAAACACAAATACACACATATCTGTGGACACACATACATATACACAAATGCACATATATACCCATGTATTAACATACACTCACACAATATTTTTTGACTTTCTGTTTATTGATCGATTGATTCACTAAAAAACTGATTTGGTTGTTTTTTAAAATGTACTCTTCCTTCATGTATCACGTCCCAACTGCAGTTTCTTCTTCCTCCTCTCCTCCCAGTCAGTCCCAGTTTCCCTCAACTTCCTCTCTTCCCAACTCTCATCCCCTCATGCATTTCTCCTCAGCAAAATGCAGACCTCCTATGGATGTCAATGAAACATACCAGTCAGATCAACTTGGTATAAGAATGGGCAACTCCCTTCATTAAGGCTGGACCAGGAAGTGCCTAATACATGTTATTTTATCAATATATTAGTTTTAGGCATATTGGAGCTAATATATTAGAATTTCAAATTGATACATGAACAAAAGATACATTATTTTATTGTGCATTGTTTATAATTTAATTTGTATTCATTTATAGAAAATTGGAAGCCTGAGTATGCATGTTGTGCCCTAGCTATGGTTCTTAATCTCAGTGAAGAAGTTTGTATCTGTAATCTTAGTTAACGCACAAGATCTTTCTCAATGGTCTTCAGGACAACAGAGGGCTAGATATTCCCCATGATACTTAAAATGTCATGTTTCAGCAAATGGTATGAAATTGTATTTCTATCACTAACAGATCATATGACCTTATCTAATCATTCTATGTTTTGGCTATCATGACTGTACAGAAAAGGTGAATCATTACGTTTGTAAGAAAAGCCTTCATACCTGATGAAAGAGAAAAAAAATGAATGCTGGGCAGCAACCCCGATGGCTCTCTAGATGTCTGACAATCATTTGCTCACAGTGAACCTTCTTTTCCCCATGTAGATGCTGTATGCTCCTCCAGGGAACCTGTTCATTTCAAACAAGTGTTTTTGACACCATGTTCAAAGTTCTAAATGTATAAATCTTTGGCGGTTTCTTTGCTACCACTAAGCTGTTGTAGATCTTTAACAATTATTATTCTAAAAATTTAACAATTATTAATCTAAAAATCCTGTTTTAACTATGAGGAAAATCCAATATTAATAAACAGAACAATAAATTACCTAAATTATATCACAAAAATAATTACTTTAAAAGGAGTTGAAGGATATCTACAAACTCATTTTCAAAAAAAAAAGAAACAAAAAGAAAGAAAAAGAGAAAGAAACCACTTCTATTTTTCTACTCGCATACAATTCCTGTATACAGTTCAGTATTCATGGCAGTTTCATGGCTTCCTCATTACAAGCTTCAAAATCAAAATTAAAGAGTGTGTGTAGCTCAGTGGAAGAATGCTTGTCTTGTATGACCAAGAATATGAAGGGTCTCAAAACCACAAATACTTCAAACACAAATAGACATACATACACCGACATAAAGCACACACACACACACACACACACACACACATTCACAATACACAGAGACTCACAGACATACAAAGATCTCAAATACATAGAAACACACAGATACACAGAAACACAGACATTCACAGTTCACAGGTTCACACAGAGAGACATGTTCATGACACATCCATTAAATATTGTAACTCTTCATTTGGTTTTCTCGAAACCAGATTATTCTCCCAGGTAAATTTTGATATCTTATCTCAAAGATCTTTCACTGAATACATGTAATAGGCACCATGCATTTTATTGCTTTATGCTTTTCACATAAAGTCACAGGCCTTTAATTTTATCGTGTTTTGTCAACTTTTACTACCACTGTGCTTGCTAAGTTTTCTAAAAGGGAGCAAATTTTGACAACAGGTCTCCCCTTTTTTTTTAATCTCCTGAGCTGGATTTTAATTTCCTACACGGAAACTAGACAAGAAAAACAAACAGACCCTGAGAAGATAAATACATGATCTGTCTTTTTTTTATTTTTTGAGGGGGGTAGAAATATTTCTCCTTATATGAGATATGGGGTAGGAAATGTCATTAACCCTTAAAGTAAATAATCAAGTTTATGGTTTTGCTGCCTCCATGGAAATGCCTTCCGAATGCTAAAAATAAAAAAATCATAATATTCCCTCATAGATTTTCTTTGAGTCTCAATGGATATTTCTGAGTTTCTTATTACATTTTGGACCATAAAAGATTTATAAGCTGCAAGGAATGCACTGGAAACCTGGCTTATATTAGCGCTGTCATTCAGGATGATCTTGCATGGTCATAGGCTGAGGACCGTATTCTATCGCATTGTATTGTAATGACGACAAACAATAATGCTAATGCAGCTTGATGAGTTGACACTAAAGTCCCCATATCATATTAAAGTTTGGATAAGCCAACAATGACAAGATATGATCGATGAGATCCACATTGTTAGAAACATATTTGTGCAAAGGAAAGTCTCTGTACTAAATTGGAAATATTGTACACCAGTACTGTCATCATCATAACTTTCTATCCATATACATGCCACCTTAAGGTTTACCACATTTATGTGTGTATTCATGTGCATGTATGTATGCGATAGTTTATGTCTAGAACTCAGAGGATCACTTGCACTGCTTGACTTTTCCCCTTCTATTATGTGGTTCCTATTTATTGAACTTAGACTTCTAGGTTTGGAAGTGAGTTCCATTATAGAAAACTTTCTGGAATATCTTTTCAGGAAGGAACATCAATGCTAGGATTGGTTTCTTTCAGGCTTCATATTTGGTGATGATTTTGATGAAGTTTGATGGTCTTTTGTGAGAGATTTAAGAGTAAAAAATCTTAATAAATTCTGTTGAGTCAAAATGTAAAAATTCATATATCATAGAATCATCTACCACCAATTCCAACTACTTCAATTTTTATTTTAATAATACTCAATATATCATTAAATACTTTTAGAAGCCACAGGCTAGTACTTCATTTAAGCCATTTGCAGGTTCTGTACAACAATCTTGTGTTTTTTCCTGGGTTGTAACTTTTCAATACCTTCCTGTTGATTGTTTCCCTTTCAGATACATCCCGAATATCGTGCTTGATGCTTATCCCTCCAAATGCTTTTGTTCCATGAGTTTATTAAGTCTTACATTCCCCAACTCCATCTCATGGTCAACCCATCTTGCATAATTTTGCTGCACTAATGTCTTTGCACTAATTCCTAGTGCTTTCCTTATTGCTCGCGAAAGGATCTTACTAAATACCTAGGGTCTGCCTCAACTTAGAGATCATCCCGCCCCAGCCTCGTGAATGACAGGTTTCTAGTCTTTGTCTCAATGCTTAGCCTACACTGAACTTTGCATGTGTTTTGGCAATAAAGTAATATGGGATTTTCACGTGGCAGTCTTTATTTACTGACCATATTGAAAATTAACTTCATGCCCCCCCAAATCAGCATCCAATATTAAACAGTGCCATTGTCTTGATTTTCAAATCTTTTACTGAGTTATTCAGACATATATATTTCTTTTTTTCTATGTTTTGTGATATCCTATTTTCTAAAAAAATTCAACACTAAACTGTCTGTCTGTGGAATGCTACTTGTCCTACAAGCTTCACTCAAGTAACTCTTTCCTTTTCTCCTTCATATATGGGATAAAATATGGTTACTATTTCTTCTGCCTTCTGTTGTTTATCTTGACCTGTCTTATATTCTACATTTTTCAACATGACACTTATTGTATTTTCAGCCACTAAATTGCAAAGATTAATGAATGGATCATATCGAAAAGTGGTATAGGCTTAAGCTCATAATGAGTTAAGAATGAATGTATTGTTGTGGAATTTTCTTAGTATAAAATTTTATTAATATAGTTATAGTAATATCATACATTAAATCTTATTTTTGTATACATAAAACCTTAGAAAAGAGATTCCATTAACACTTCATGAAGAAGCAGTTTTGAAGAAATGACTACTAACATCTTCCTCCATTAGTACAAAATGTTTTACAAAAAATTTGAGTACTATTATCAACAGAATCTTAAACTATGTGTTCATAATATTTTATGTCTGTACTCTAGTTTTGCCCATCCACTAGCTTATTGATGGAAAATAATACTTCAATATTTCTGTTTATCTCAATAAATACTAGTTACAGTACAGCAAGATTCTGCATTTTCCCTTGATAAATGTATCTTTATGGTTCTTTATGCAATCTGTAAGTTGGCTTCCTAAATTTTTGATCCACATATAGTTAATTGTCTTGAGTCTGTCAACAAAAATAACAAAGCAAGTGAACAGCTTAGTGTGCAAAGATGCTACTGCCCAAGCCTGGTGCCTTAGTATGATCTCCAGAAAAGAGAACTGACTCCCACAAATCCACTCACCTCCACAAGCACACATGGAATATAGAGACACATATTCACACAAATAAACAATATTAATCAAATAAATTAACAAGCATATTTATAACAATAGCAAAAGAAAAGCTCAAAATTACAAAAATAATGTGTATAGCGATAGTAGAGAAAGGCAAAGACTTTTCAAAAACCCCATGCTTTGAAATCTAGTGATCAGTGGGAGAATATTCTTTTTCTTATGAATTTTTCATGAACATATAAGACGGTAGGTCATATTAATCCTAAACTCTGGTAACATCCATTAGAATTCAAAAACTTCACATTGAGCATGTAACAAAATATTGTATATAATCATCAATTCATGTAATTATGTTTCATATGAAGATACATTTTAGAAGGCATATAGATAGTAAGAATGTTACTTATCTCTAAAACATTTACATATTTCCATATAGCACTTGAAAATAAATCTATTTTTTCACTTTTTATGAATACAAAATTTACCTTCCATTTCACCAAATACCTTCCATTTAACAAATAACTTAGCTAGGTATTGCATGTTATATTATATAATACTATATATTTAACTGTTAAGAATATTTGATAAAAATAGCATTTACTATATTAATGTGTAATCTCTTATACAATATGTATTAATTCTGGGATATGAACTACTGGAGATAATTACTTACTGAAACTTTATTTTTCAAAGAGTATAAACTGAATGTTTCCTCTCATGTTCTCTCTTCTCTGATTGTAATTATTTTAATACCCATGAAGTGTCTTTTGTGTCAAATATCTGAAGACTCTATGGTGTTGTGAGTTGTCTGAGTAAATGTTTTAAAAGAGAATATTTTTTAATTTTGGTCCATGTAGTGTAAGGAACATGTATTTTAGTGATGCTCCCTCAATTGAGATATAAACAGACAGGTACAAAGCTTCTTACAGGACAACTAGCCAGCATATCATGTGTATGGGTGAATAGTGTGCTTACCACCCACCCCCTCTGTCTCTCTCTCTTCTCTCTCTCTCTCTCCCCCTCTCCCTCCACCCTAACCCCCTCTTTCTGGTGTTGTTATTCTGCTTCATTGTCATTTTTGATTTGACTGATGGTTTCATGAGACAAACAAATCAAGGGCATTATGTGAATTAATAAAATCAAGGCTCAAAGATGAATTTTACTTTGTCAGAAATAGGAGTCCTATGTTACAATGGAGTTTTTCAAACCTAGTGATAAAAATCTAGATTCTTTTATCTTTGGTAAAGATATGAGTTTGGCAATTTTGTCATCTCTTTCCTTCCTTCATTCCTCAGAATGAGTTCCAGGATGACGGCCATGAATTCTAATGAACTGCTATAATCAGCCTCTCTGTAAAGATCTTTTAAATAATCCTTACAATCTGTTCACTGATGAACAGAGTGAAGATGGTGTTTTCTTTATTCTTCTAATAGGAGCATCTCTTATTACAGAACTCTTACTGAAGACATTCCCATCAAGAAGAACACTTAATCTTGAACAACTACTCATTTAATTGTGCAACGAATAAATTGGCAGTGAATTTATTTGAGAAATGACACCTTAAGATCGTCAGCCACTGTGGGAAAAATTCACTAACATACAGTGTCACAGCCAGCCTGCGTGTTTAGATGTGAATATCAGCATCACTCCATGCTTATTCTCTCGAGTGTCACATCTTGGAGGAGAATTGTTCAATTATGTTTCCATCAAATAGACTAGGCTTTCAAATTAAGCTGCATATTTTGTCTATATCTAATTTAAGGAAGCAATAGATATAGGCTCACATTTATATGACAGCTGCCTTATTCTTTCTACTATTTTGTAAGTCATTTGTATTCAAACTTTTATTCCTTATATTCAAGCTTTACCTGTATGGTTGGGAAAATCCATCATATGCAAAATCAATATTTATAAAATATCAATCTAAATAAAATTATGTTATATATAAGAGCTATTTCTTAAAAATTCAAATATACCCATAATCCTCCCTTTTTTTAATACAAATATTTTAACTTCCCCACCTTTTTTCCACCCATAAGGAATGACAAAATTATTTACCATGAAACAACTGTCAAGGGAAATTGTCCCAGAGTTCTAACTGCATAATTTCCATTTTTATCCCATTGAAATGAAACACTTGACAGTTGGGTTCAGTTAATTGGCAGTGACATTGTACATATGAATTCACTGTCTCAACTGAGCTCTTTGTCTTCAACTAAAAAGTCAAATAGAGACTTAATCACAGCTTCTCTCCCTTTTCTCTTACTCCTGGTCTCCTGTTAGTCACAGCAGGAGAAGTAGACTGAAGGAGAGAAAGAACAAAGTTGATCCTTCATGAGGAGCTCGGTCTACTTAGAACTAGGCAATATTTTTCAAGGCATTACAAAATACCAAAACAAAATAATATTTTTATTAAGTAAAAAATAAGTAAATAGCAATAACTTAAATTATAAATTACAGTTAAATTTAAATAATTACAAATTACTTATCATTTTAGAAAAACAGAAGAGATGTTTGCAATTAGAAAACAAAATGTAGTATCTTGTGTTTTTTATGTGGAGTAAAATTAAATTATTTGGGAGAAGCTCTATTTATCTCCTAGAAAAACATTTTCCATCATTTATCTCAAGAAGTACACAGGCTAGGCTGAAAATTCAGCTTTAACTAGCTCTGGAGCATGATGTGGACAAACACTCCAATGAAAAGTTAGGAAGACAGCAACTAAGCAGATGAGAAGAGGTGGAGGGATTAGGAGATGTGAGCCATTTTCATCTGTCCCTTATAATACTTAATGATATTTTGTAAAAGTTCATAACAACCATGAAGATACAATGGTTTATGCCACAAGTTAATCAAAAACATGTACATGTAAAATAGCAATTAATGAAAAAGAGGCCCTGAGTGTGAAAGAAATTGTGGAATGGTATATGTGAGGTTTTGGAGTGAGGAAATGGAAGGAGTAAATATAATTATAACCTCACAAATAAAAGAAAAAAGAAAACCAAACAAAAACACAAACCTTTTTTTATTAAAACAGTAATTTGAAAAACGTTTGTCTAGAAAACCATTTTGTTTTAAATATGCTTTTTAAGAGCACAGAGAAAGCCATTTGAAAGGAGGACCTGTGAGTTAGAGGTATTCTGTGTTGCATGAGAAAATCAAAAGCGATAATGTTACAAGAATAGCTTAGAGCGGCTCATAGGCAATACAACAATTGTCCACACTAACCACAATTATTTACATATCATGTTAATAAGCAAGCCACTTAATAACTATCACATAAAGTGTTTTTGTAGACAGATAATAAATGTGATTTCAATCAAGAATCCTCATAACTTTTTTACATATACAAAATAGAATTGTACTTAACCATAAAGAAAATTCAAACTGTGAAAATGAGTGTAAGTGGCAATTATATTAAATGAGATATTCTAGATACAGAAAGAGAAACATTGTATCTTCCCTCCCACATACAGGTCCTAGTTTGCAAATATTCAACATGTGTGTTTTCTGGTGTGAGTTTGAATAAAGCTTAGGAAATAGAAAGGGAAATAGACTTTAGAATAGCGAGAAGGTACTAAGTATTTATGACATGCATGTAGAAATGAGAATAATGAGGAAAAGGTAAAGATTAAAAAAGAGCAGAGAGAGTCACAAAGGAATAGGTTGGATGAGGATCAACTAAAACTCAGTAGGGAAGAAAATGATATAAGGAAATGTATATAGTAAAATTCAAACATATACTGAACAATCTTCAAGCACTTAACCTTAGAAAACACACAAGGAAAAGCAGTGAGTATGTGTGTGACATCAGAGCATGACTTCTTTCCTCAAGGAAAAGCAGTGAGTATGTGTGTGACATCAGAGCATGACTTCTTTCCTTTTATTAATTAAAACACAAGTGCATTATATTGTCCCTTTCTTTTCTTTCTTCTAGAGTCTCCTCCTCTGTCAAATTCATGCTTCTTTTTCTTTCTCTGATGCTGTAATTGTTGTGAATATAACTTTGTGGCACCTTTTAAGGTTTCTTGTATTTATTTTGACGTAGGTTGACGGTCTAGATTTGGATAATTAACTGATCAGCATTCCATGATTGTCTGAAGCACTTGGTCTAAGGGTGAGGAATTTCCCCCATATATTATTAGTATGCCAGTTGGTGTGGTTCTTATTTAGGTAGCCATCTTATGGGCATTTCTCTTTCTGTCCTCTCTTCTGTGATGTAAATGTACATTTGACTTGAGCTTTCTCCAATGATCTCTGTGGCCAAAAGAAGCTTCCCCTGCCACTGAGTCTAAACAAGGCAGCCCAGTTAGTCCAACACATCCCACATATAGGCAATGGCTTTTTGGGATAGCCTCTGTTCAGTTGTTCTGACCCCATGAAGGTCAAGCTACTGTGTATCGGCTACATATGAGCAGGGAGGCCTAGGACCAGCCCGTGGATTGTGGTAGGGGGTGATCAGGAAGGGGGCAGTGAGCAGGATGTAAGATGAGTGAGTAACAAATAAAATTAAGTTTTAAAAAAGAGATTTCTCCTTGGCAAGGAGTGAGAACTACATTTATATGTGGATATAATAAAAATATTTACATGATAGTTGGAAATTATATTGATATAGGAAAGTAGCAAAAATAGTTTCTCATTTAAGATTCATGACCTCACAAGCTGGCTAGATTTCTAGTACTATTTATGATTTCCCACCTATTGAGTTAGACTTAATCCAATCAGACAGCTATTGGTTAGCAGCAGGACATGACGATGTTGAACCTTCAGGAATATTTTACCCTGGTGCATGTTGGGTTTCAAACGTGCTAATTGCGGTATTGGTTGCTTCCCTCCTTCGGCAACCTGCATGGTTCTCTTCTGGAACTCAAGTTAGTTTCCATGGAGGAGGCTTATAAGCCCAAATACGGCTCAAGAACTCTTTATCGCATGTCTGAAACGCATCCTTGTCTTGTTCCTGATTTTGGTAGAATGCATTGAATATTTCTCGATTTAGGATGGTGTTGGCTGGGGCTTCCTATATAGTACCTTTGACATATTTTATCACTATTTTCTCCAGGACTTTGGCATGAGTAGATGCTGGATTTTGTCAATTTCCTTTTCTACATCTGTCTAGATTATCATGTGTTCTCTGTCCTTAGTCTGTTTATGAGGTAGATTGCTTTTATTCCTCTATGTATCTTGAAACATCTCTGCATTTCTGGGCTGAAGCTAACTTTATTATGGTGGATTATAGTTTTGTTGATTCTGTTTGGTAGTACCTCATTGAACATTTTACCATTTATATCCCTCAGAAATATTGGCCAGTAATTTTCTTTTTCTTTTATTTTTAATCACAGTTCAGACCAGGTTTGTAAAAGAAGTTGAAAATATACTTTTTTTTCTATTTTGAGGAAAAGTATGAGAAGTATTGGTGTAATATTTTCTTTGATGCAAAAATCTGTACTAAATCCTTTTTTTCTAGTCTTGGGCTTCTGTTAGGTTGGAGATTTTAATTACTGCTAATACCTCATTGAATATTATGGGTCTATTCAAATGACTGTCTTGATTTAACTACTGTAGGCCATATGTAAAATTCTAAAATTTTATTCTATTTTTATTTTACATTGTTGGCAGAACAAAAATTTAAAAAGTATGTCATTATATTTTTTCTGAATCTCTTTTGTATCTGTCATAATGCCTCCAGTTTGATTAAACCAAATCACCTCTAGTATTCTTTTGGTCAATTTGACTAAAAGTCTTCTATTGTATTAACCTTTTAAAGTATTAACTCTTGGTTCCATTAACTTTTATTCAATTTCATTATTTTCTTTCTTTTATTATCTCTTCCCGCCTCATTTGTTTGGGTATTGTTACTCTACTGAGGTCATCAGGATCATCATTAATCTTTAAATTTAAGCCCCCCACTCTTGTATTAGGGTTTACACTTAGTGCTATGAAGCTTTCCCTTAAGTCTAATTTTATTGCATCTTGCATGTACTCGTAAGCTGTATCTTTATGTTTACCCAATTCTAGAAATCCAAAACTTTTTTTCTTGATTTATTTCCTTTACTTAATTTTTGTTCCATGGTTGGCTGTTTAACTTCAATAAATTCATGTGCCTTCTGCCGTATTGTTGCTGTTCTTATTTATACTCAGCCTCAATCCACAGTGGTCGGAGAGAATGAGGGATATGTTTTCATCTCTTCTGTATTTATTGAGATGTGCTCTGTGATCTAGTATATGCTCTATTTTGAAGAAAACCCAAGGACACTGAAAATAACCTTAATATATTAACATTTACATGTGATGCTCTGTATACATACATTCATTCATACATACATATACATACTTATACATATAATTTATAATGTCATTGAAAACAAGTATTTCCTTATTTAATTTTTTGTTTTAGATGACCTCCCCACTGATAAGAATGGGGTATTTAAGTTGCCCAATATTTCTCTACTGAGGATAATCTGTGATTTTAAATATAATATTGTTTCTTTTGTGAAACTGTTTCTGTGTTTTCTGCAGAAGTGTTTAGGATTGTAATATCCTATTGGTGAGTTTCTCCTTTAATGATTTTCAAAATGTCTTTTCTTATATAATCTTATTAGTTTTGGTTTGGTTTTCTTAGACCTTAAAATAGCTTTGCCTGCTTATTTCTTGCTTCCATTTGCTTGGAATATCTCTTTCCATTCTTTCTTCCGTAAGATGATATCTATCATTGGTTGTGATGTCTATTTCCTGGAAGTGACAAAAAGATATTTCATTCTAATGCAATCTTTTAGTCTGTGTCTCTTCACTGGGAAATTCAAACCATTGGTATATTGCTATAACTGAATATTTCATATTTTCTGTAATTATTTGTTCCTTGTGTCTCCTTGAGCATATTTATGCTTCTCTTCAGTCCTATAGATCTTTCCCAGTATCCTTTGCAAATACGGATTAGTGATCATTAATTTCATAAACCTGTTATGAAAATATATATGAATATAATATAATATAATATAACAATATAATTATATATATGTATATAATTTCCTTTTAAATGCCTGAGAGTTTTGATGGGTCTAATAGTCTGGGATGGCACCTTTGGTCTTATACAACTTGTAGAATATTAGGCAAATCCCTTCCAGATATCATGTTCTTCACTGAAAAATAAGATGTTATTTTGATGGCCTTGCTTCTGTATGTGGCTTTATCTTCTTTCTCTCTTACTGGCATTAAATCCTTTCTTTATTCTACACATTTACTGTTTAGATTCTGATGGGCATGGGAGTTTCTTTTTTTTTTTTACATGATTGCATCATTACTACGTTGTTATCTATTTTATTAATATGAGATTCATTAATATACACTTGACAAAGGAACATTTAAGTAAATCACTGATACTTTTATTTGGTTTTAATAAATTAGTTGAATTTTTAATTAATTTTTATTCAATGTGTTGAACATTGTTATCTTAATTAGTGGTTCCATTACTGTGATAAAATGATATATTCAAAATAAATTTGGGGAAGAAAAGGTTCATTTTATTTTCCAGCCTTAGTGTACCATCACTTCTAGGGAAGTCAGAAAAGGGACCCAAGGAAGGTACCTGGAGGCAGGAACTGTAGCAGAGCCTGTTGAAGTGTCCAATTACTGGCTCGCTCCTTCTGCCCTGCTAGGTTTGCCTGCTTATGCCATCTAGGACCACCTGTGCACGGTGGTACCACCCATATTGTACTGGTCTATGCACATCAATCATTAATTATACAAGGATCCCATGAGTTAACAATATCAATACTTCAACGGACAAATCTTATGGAGGGGCATTTTCCTATGTAAGATTTGCTCTTCCCAGATATGTCTGTTTGGGCCATGTTGCAAAAAGCAAACAGCACACTCTTGTTCAATAATAATCATTTTGCTCACTGGAGGGAAGTGTGAGAATGGTGTGGTTGATGCATGAAGAAAACATTCTGTCACCTCTAATGAAACCTGTGATACTGTCTTCAGCATTTTCAAATGAATAGAAACTGTAAATTATTAAATTATCTGCAGTTAACTTTTATTAAGAGTCATTAACTTTAATTTTTTATTTGAATTCAGTTAGATATTTATGAAACACTACTTCTTTTTCAGTATCAATACAGTTGGTTAACTCTTTATAAAAAGCTTGCAGTGTATATTAGCTAATTCCTAATCTTAATATATGAAATCAAGGCCAATGGAGAAACAGTGAAATACACAAATGTGAAGCATGAGCCAGGAGCAGATCTGGTGAAGGGGACTGCCTATTTGGTATTCTGTATGCCTTTTGAATCATAATAGGTGTGCCTTTCCTTAAAGTAGGAAAGTTTTATTTCATGATTACTTTTTTCTGTGTCTTTGATCTGTCTTTTTATTCTTTTATAATAAGTAGAATTATATCAGCATCTATGCAAAAGCAAACTTAGAAGGCTTCTCAATTACATTTTATACGTACATACATATATATGAATACCTATAAAACATTTATAAATGAATCACATTAAAGTCATAATTTCAGAGAACAAAATACATTATTAAGATAATAAAATTCTCAAGAGGATATCTTTGATCCCTACACATTTAAATGCAGAGAACACATAAGAGAGTTGTAAGACAATGATGAGAAACAGGAGGTGAGATAAAGTGCACGAACTAATGAAAGTTGTTTTAAGCTAGGAAAGTTTATGAATAGCCAATAAGCCTTTACAGAAAACATCTAGTGCGTTAGACCCACACAAAGAGTTGCTAAAACTAAAGTAATTTCCAATAAAAACTGTTCTAAAGCTGAGCAGGGTTTCAGGATACCTAAGCTCATAGGAAACCTAATGAGCACAAACCCTCAGCACTGAAAGGATATCCACAACAACTGAAAGTCATATTTCATCGTCACTTTTTAAAATAAAACCATTTTTAAAATCCTGATACGTTTTATTGTGTAAAAATGTAATAACAACAAAATTCACTTAAAGAATATATTAACCATTCATTATACGTTTACATAAATTACACTCCACAGTTGTAAAACAGCAAGCCATAGGTAAACTCAACAATGGAAATATGTTTCCTATTCATTATACTGAGTAGTCATAACGAGGGGAAATTCTATATACCATACGACTACATTTGTGTCAGTTTCAGGTATAGTAGAATGAATGTGTAATTTACACTAGGTGTTGTAATCCAGCAGGAAGGCATGAGGCTTTCAGGAACATAATATTTTTGTTTCCATATAGGTTAACTGAACATAAGTATTAAAAATCATAGATTTAGGGCTAAGATTTAAATGCAAGTTACCTAACCTTTGTGAAAGAAAAAAATAAATTTGAGGAATGAATTTTGAAATCCAGAAAGAAAAGAAAAGATAGACTTGTCCTTAGGAAACATTGAATCTATAGATTTGCTCATTTATTTTTATTAGTTTTTGACCTACTAGCATAAACTAGTGAATATTTCTGAGACTTCTATGAGAAAATGATAAGCATGTGCATAATGGTATTTACCAACATATGCATGGATGTGCCATGTTCTTCAGACGTGACACTTTCTTCTCAGGTTTTAGCAATGAGTAAGCCAGACACAGGCAGATAGCATCATGAATGGCACCATAGGTCAGCATCTAACTCAAAAAGTATTTTCAGGGAAGGAAAAACATCCTCATTACTGTCAGACTTTAACTATTCCTAGGAGGTTTGTCATGGGAACTTAGGCCTCAGACACATTCTCTTGATTGGAGCTGCTTTCGAAAGACATACTGACATAATACCTTAATTAAGAATGATGTCAGGGATTAAAGCAACTAGATGTGCTGGTGAGGGGGTGGAGGTGGGAGGTAAAGAGGTAGTGTGTGTTGGGGTAAGGAGGATAGAATGGGGAAAGAATCTTCATGAGGGGGGTACTGGAAAGAGGGGTGCTGATATTGGGGTGTAAAATAAATAAATAAATATAAAAATAAAAAAATTAAACAAGGAAAGTTATATGGGAGTCATCTTTATAATCCTATGTAAAAATTCAAGTCTAATATCACCAATTTATCAGATGTTTTGATATCTACAGGAATACTACAGGAGAGGAAGGCTGCCAGATCATGTAATTATTTTATGCATGATTTTCAAATTAATTTTCATTTTGTAATTTTTCTCTTGCTTTCAACCACTGGTAGGAAAATTATGGCTAGACAAATAAACTAAAATTAACATTTCTCTTTTACATTCATAGCTAAGAATCAAGAACTTCAGGGGATTAGCACTGAAAATTTGCACTGGTTGTTCTATACACTGCTATGAAGAATTCACTTGTAGCACTTAGTACCATTCACAAGGTGAAATGGTTACAACAGTTAACAGATGTTTCTGGTTGTTTATATTCATAAGTGTTTTGTTAATCTACTTCCAAAAATGGCATTATCCCTAATCATATCAGTGAGCACCAGGGAGCAAACTAGCAAAATCACTCCCCTCTTGGTAAAAGCAAACAGGGGTCCCTTTGAGACATTCCCCATTGCAGGCAAGTCAGGTGCACAACTCTCATTCCTAGATCAGAAAAGGAAACCAGATGGTTCTTCTCTCTTCTGAAGTGCGCTCCCATGGCTGTCAAAGATCTAGGAGAAGCTTAATTAGATTTCTTTTTAATTTCCTTTTTGCTGGAAGAAAAAAGGGAAATGATTAAAAGTTAAAAAAAATCAAGTTGTTTGTTTAGATGAAAACATAACAATTCTTGAGAACATTTTATTCTTTTTTCCTGTAGTGTATTACAAAGCAGTATTATTATGAACATTTCAGAATGACTTATGTGCATAATTTTCTTCAGAAAAAATTAATTTCTACATATGAACATTTCAGTATCAAACAAGAAAAATAATGATTGTGCCTTTTCATTGATCACTAAAAAGAATCATCAAGGTATATTATAAATCTTCAACTCACTTGGAAAGTCATTATTGTGTATAGCTCTGTAGATATATACCACAATCCAGGTCTAACTCTGAGACTGTCATTAGTGAAAAGGGAACAAAACTGAGCATAGTGGCTCATGTGGGCAGGCAATACCACCATAAGAGAGACTGAAGTAAGAAAATTATGATAAGTCTCAGGTCAGACTGGGCCACACAATGAGATTCTTTCTCAAACAAACAAAAAACAGGAACATAAAAACAATATTTTAAGATAAACTATTTTAATGTCTACATAAGACATAAGTATATAGGTATTTCACTAATTTCTATCAAGTAAAAACATATACATACACATACATACTTGGAGGCACACATATATACATATCTTTTAGGTTAAGCAAAAACATTGGAATTACTAGACTTCATTTCACCTATATATTCAACACTTCAACTTAGTAAGTAGTATTTATTTTATATTGCTACTATTTTGGAAGAGAAATTTTAAGTTAGATATACGTTCAAATATTTTTGAGAGACGACTTAATAGTAAATAATTGACAACAAGAATGTGGTGTATGTTTACCTAGAATATGTGAATCCCGGTATCATCCACATGCCCATACATAAACACATGCACACTAAGATACACACACACACACACACACACACACACACACACACACACACACACAGGCCCACACAAGCATACATAAACACAAAACAAACAAAGAGTACAGTAGTAAAAAAAATGCAACTTCTGGCTACATTTGATGATCAAAAGAGAAGGGACAACAATTAGAACATTGTCATGGTTTCCAAATAGTTCTTTTTTTTTTAAATTTATTTAATACTTAATAATAATTCTTTGGTTTCCGGGCAAACATTCCCCTCCCCCCTCCCTTATGGGTGTTCCCCTCCCAACCCTCCCCCCATTGACGCCCTCCCCCCAACAGTCTAGTTCACTGGGGGTTCAGTCTTAGCAGGATCCAGGGCTTCCCCTTCCACTGGTGCTCTTACTAGGATATTCATTGCTACCTATGAGGTCAGAGTCCAGGGTCAGTCCATGTATAGTCTTTAGGTAGTGGCTTAGTCCCTGGAAGCTCTGGTTGCTTGGCATTGTTGTACATATGGGGTCTCGAGCCCCTTCAAGCTCTTCCAGTTCTTTCTCTGATTCCTTCAACGGGGGTACTATTCTCAGTTCAGTGGTTTGCTGCTGGCATTCGCCTCTGTATTTGCTGTATTCTGGCTGTGTCTCTCAGGAGCGATCTACATCCGGCTCCTGTCGGTCTGCACTTCTTTGCTTCATCCATCTTGTCTAATTGGGTGGCTGTATATGTATGGGCCACATGTGGGGCAGGCTCTGAATGGGAGTTCCTTCAGTCTCTTTTTTAATCTTTGCCTCTCTCTTCCCTGCCAAGTGTATTCTTGTTCCCCTTTTAGAGAAGGAGTGAAGCATTCACATTTTGATCATCCGTCTTGAGTTTCATTTGTTCTAGGCATCTAGGGTAATTCAAGCATTTGGGCTAATAGCCACTTATCAGTGAGTGCATACCATGTATGTCTTTCTGTGATTGGGTTAGCTCACTCAGGATGATATTTTCCAGTTCCAACCATTTGCCTACGAATTTCATAAGGCCATTGTTTTTGATAGCTGAGTAATATTCCATTGTGTAGATGTACCACATTTTCTGTATACATTCCTCTGTTGAAGGGCATCTGGGATCTTTCCAGCTTCTGGCTATTATAAATAAAGCTGCGATAAACATAGTAGAGCACGTGTCTTTTTTATATGTTGGGGCATCTTTTGGGTATATGCCCAAGAGAGGTATAGCTGGATCCTCAGGCAGTTCAATGTCCAATTTTCTGAGGAACCTCCAGACTGATTTCCAGAATGGTTGTACCAGTCTGCAATCCCACCAACAATGGAGGAGTGTTCCTCTTTCTCTGCATCCTCGCCAGCATCTGCTGTCACCTGAGTTTTTGATCTTAGCCATTCTCACTGGTGTGAGGTGAAATCTCAGGGTTGTTTTGATTTGCATTTCCCTTATGACTAAAGATGTTGAACATTTCTTTAGTTGTTTCTCAGCCATTCCGCATTCCTCAGCTGTGAATTCTTTGATTAGCTCTGAACCCCATTTTTAATAGGGTTATTTGTCTCCCTGCGGTCGAACTTCTTGAGTTCTTTGTATATTTTGGATATAAGGCCTCTATCTGTTGTAGGATTGGCAAAGATCTTTTCCCAATCTGTTGGATGGCGATTTGTCCTAACCGCAGTGACCTTTGCCTTACAGAAGCTTTGCAGTTTTATGAGATCCCATTTGTCGATTCTTGATCTTAGAGCATAAGCCATTGGTGTTTTGTTCAGGAAATTTTTTCCAGTGCCCATGTGTTCCAGATGCTTCTCTAGTTTTTCTTCTATTAGTTTGAGTGTGTCAGGTTTGATGTGGAGGTCCTTGATCCACTTGGACTTAAGCTTTGTACAGGGTGATAAGCATGGATCGATCTGCATTCTTCTACATGTTGACCCCCAGTTGAACCAGCACCATTTGCTGAAAATGCTATCTTTTTTTCATTGGATGGTTTTGGCTCCTATGTCAAAAATCAAGTGCCTATAGGTGTGTGGGTTCATTTCTGGGTCTTCAATTTTGTTCCATTGGTCTATCTGTCTGTCTCTGTACCAATACCATGCAGTTTTTATCACTATTGCTTTGTAATACTGATTGAGTTCAGGGATAGTGATTCACCCTGAAGTCCTTTTATTGTTGAGGATAATTTTAGCTATCCTGGGTTTTTTGTTATTCCAGATGAATTTGCAAATTGTTCTGTCTAACTCTTTGAAGAATTGGATTGGTATTTTGATGGGGATTGCACTGAATCTATAGATCGCTTTTGGTAAAATGGCCATTTTTACTATATTAATCCTGCCAATCCATGAGCATGGGAGATCTTTCCATCTTCCTAGGTCTTCTTCAATTTCTTTCTTCAGAGTCTTGAAGTTCTTATTGTACAGATCTTTTACTTGCTTGGTTAAAGTCACACCGAGGTACTTTATATTATTTGGGTCTGTTATGAAGGGTGTCGTTTCCCTAATTTATTTCTCGGCTTGTTTCTCTTTTGTGCAGAGGAAGGCTACTGATTTATTTGAGTTAATTTTATACCCAGCCACTTTGCTGAAGTTGTTTATCAGCTTTAGTAGTTCTCTGGTGGAACTTTTGGGATCACTTAAATACACTATCATATCATCTGCAAACAGTGATATTTTGACTTCTTCTTTTCCGATCTGTATCCCCTTGACCTCCTTTTGTTGTCTGATCGCTCTGGCTAGAACTTCAAGAACTATATTGAATAAGTAGGGAGAGAGTGGGCAGCCTTGTCTAGTCCCTGATTTTAGAGGGATTGCTTCAAGTTTCTCTCCATTTAGTTTAATGTTAGCAACTGGTTTGCTGTATATTGCTTTTACTATGTTTAGATATGGGCCTTGAATTCCTATTCTTTCCAGAACTTTTATCATGAAGGGGTGTTGAATTTTGTCAAATGCTTTCTCAGCATCTAATGAAATGATCATGTGGTTTTGTTCTTTCAGTTTGTTTATATAATGGATCACGTTGATGGTTTTCCGTATATTAAACCATCCCTGCATGCCTGGGATGAAGCCTACTTGATCATGGTGGATGCTTGTTTTGATGTGCTCTTGAATTCGGTTTGCCAGAATTTTGTTGAGTATTTTTGCGTCGATATTCATAAGGAAATTGGTCTGAAGTTCTCTTTCTTTGTTGTGTCTATGTGTGGTTTAGGTATAAGAGTAATTGTGGCTTCGTAGAAGGTATTCGGTAGTGATCCATCTGTTTCAATTTTGTGGAATAGTTTGGATAATATTGGTATGAGGTCTTCTATGAAGGTTTGATAGAATTCTGCACTAAACCCGTCTGGACCTGGGCTCTTTTTGGTTGGGAGACCTTTAATGACTGCTTCTATTTCCTTAGGAGTTATGGGGTTGTTTAACTGGTTTATCTGTTCCTGATTTAACTTCGATACCTGGTATTTGTCTAGGAAATTGTCCATTTCCTGTAGATCTTCAAGTTTTGTTGAATATAGGTTTTTATAGTAAGATCTGATGATTTTTTGAATTTCCTCTGAATCTGTAGTTATGTCTCCCTTTTCATTTCTGATTTTGTTAATTTGGACACACTCTCTGTGTCCTCTCGTTAGTCTGGCTAAGGGTTTATCTATCTTGTTGATTTTCTCAAAGAACCAACTTTTGGTTCTGTTGATTCTTTCTATGGTCCTTTTTCTTTCTACTTGGTTGATTTCAGCTCTGAGTTTGACTATTTCCTGCCTTCTACTCCTCCTGGGTGTATTTGCTTCTTTTTGCTCTAGAGCTTTTAGGTGTGCTGTCAAGCTGCTGACATATGCTCTTTCCTGTTTCTTTCTGCAGGCACTCAGCGCTGTGAGTTTTCCTCTTAGCACAGCTTTCATTGTGTCCCATAAGTTTGGGTATGTTGTACCTTCATTTTCATTAAATTCTAAAAAGTTTTTAATTTCTTTCTTTATTTCTTCCTTGACTAGGTTATCATTGAGTAGAGCATTGTTCAATTTCCACGTATTTGTGGGCATTCTTCCCTTATTGTTATTGAAGACCAGTTTTAGACCGTGGTGGTCTGATAGCACGCATGGGATTATTTCTATCTTTCTGTACCTGTTGAGGCCCGTTTTTTGACCAACTATATGGTCAATTTTGGAGAAAGTACCATGAGGAGCTGAGAAGAAGGTATATCCTTTTGCTTTAGGATAGAATGTTCTATAAATATCTGTTAAGTCCATTTGGCTCATGACTTCTCTTAGTCTGTCTAAGTCTCTGTTTAATTTCTGTTTCCATGATCTGTCCATTGATGAGAGTGGGGTGCTGAAATCTCCCACTATTATTGTGTGAGGTGCCATGTGTGTTTTGAGCTTTAGTAAGGTTTCTTTTACGTATGTAGGTGCCCTTGTATTTGGGGCATAGATATTTAGGATTGAGAGTTCATCTTGGTGGATTTTTCCTTTGATGAATATGAAGTGTCCTTCCTTATCTTTTTTGATGATTTTAATTGAAAATTGATTTTATTTGATATTAGAATGGCTACTCCAGCTTGCTTCTTCTGACCATTTGCTTGGAAAGTTGTTTTCCAGCCTTTCACTCTGAGGTAGTGTCTGTCTTTGTCTCTGAGGTGTGTTTCCTGTAGGCAGCAGAATGCAGGGTCCTCTTTGCGTATCCAGTTTGTTAATCTATGTCTTTTTATTGGGGATTTGAGCCCATTGATGTTGAGAGATATTAAGGAATAGTGATTATTGCTTCCTCTTATATTCATATTTGGATGTGAGGTTATGTTTGTGTGCTTTTCTTCTCTTTGTTTTGTTGCCAAGACGATTAGTTTCTTGCTTCTTCTAGGGTATAGCTTGCCTCCTTATGTTGGGCTTTACCCTTTATTATCCTTTGTAGTGCTGGATTTGTAGAAAGATATTGTGTAAATTTGGTTTTGTCATGGAATATCTTGGTGTCTCCATCTATGTTAATTGAGAGTTTTGCTGGATACAGTAACCTGGGCTGGCATTTGTGTTCTCTTAGGGTCTGTATGACATCAGTCCAGGATCTTCTGGCCTTCTTAGTTTCTGGCGAAAAGTCTGGTGTGATTTTGATAGGTCTGCCTTTATATGTTACTTGACCTTTTTCTCTTACTGCTTTTAATATTCTTTCTTTATTTTGTTCATTTGGTGTTTTGACTATTATGTGACGGGAGGTGTTTCTTTTCTGGTCCAATCTATTTGGAGTTCTGTAGGCTTCTTGTATGCCTATGGGTATCTCTTTTTGTAGGTTAGGGAACTTTTCTTCTATGATTTTGTTGAAGATATTTACTGGTCCTTTGAGCTGGGAGTCTTCACTCTCTTCTATACCTATTATCCTTAGGTTTGATCTTCTCATTGAGTCCTGGATTTCCTGTATGTTTTGGACCAGTAGCTTTTTCTGCTTTACATTATCTTTGACAGTTGAGTCAATGATTTCTATGGAATCTTCTGCTCCCGAGATTCTCTCTTCCATCTCTTGTATTCTGTTGGTGAAGCTTGTATCTACAGCTCCTTGTCTCTTCTTTTGATTTTCTATATCCAGGGTTGTTTCCATGTGTTCTTTCTTGATTGCTTCTATTTCCATTTTTAATTCCTTCAACTGTTTGATTGTGTTTTCCTGGAATTCTTTCAGGCATTTTTGTGTCCCCTCTCTAAGGGTTTCTACTTGTTTATTTATGTTTTCCTGGAATTCTTTCAGACATTTCTGTGATTCCTCTCTGTAGGCTTCTACTTGTTCTCTAAGGGAGTTCTTCACATCTTTCTTGAAGTCCTCCAGCATCATGATCAAATATGATTTTGAAACTAGATCTTGCTTTTCTGGTGTGTTTGTATATTCCATGTTTATTTTGGTGGGAGAATTGGGCTCCGATGATGCCATGTAGTCTTGGTTTCTGTTGCTTGGGTTCCTGGGCTTGCCTCTCTCCATCAGATTATCTGTAGTGTTACTTTGTTCTGCTATTTCTGACAGTGGCTAGACTGTCCTATAAGCCTGTGTGTCAGAGGTGCTGTAGACCTGTTTTCCTGTTTTCTTTCAGCCAGTTATGGGGACCGAGTGTTCTGCTTTCGGGCATGTAGTTTTTCCTATCTACAGGTCTTCAGCTGTTCCTGTGGGCCTGTGTCTGGAGTTCACCAGGCAGGTCTCTTGCAGGGGAAAAGTTGGTCCTACCTGTGGTTCCAAGGCTCAAGTTTGCTCGTGGGGTACTGCCTAAGTCCTCTCCATGGCGGCAGCAACCAGGAAGATCTGTGCCACTCTTTCCGGGAGCCTCCGTGCACCAGGGTTCCTGATGGCGTTTGGTGTTTTCCTCTGGCGTCTGGATGTGCGCAGAGTGCAGTCTCTTCTGGTTTCCCAGGCGTGTCTGCCTCTCTGAAGGTTTAGCTCTCCCTCCCACGGGATTTGGGTGCAGAGAACTGTTTATCCGGTCTGTTTCCTTCAGGTTCCGGCGTTGTCTCAGGCGCAGGGGTCCTGCAGCTCCTGGGCCCTCCCCTACGGGAACCCAGCGGCCTTATACAGTTGCCTCTTGGGCCAGGGATGTTTCAGGGGTGGGCAGTGTTGGTGGTCTCCTCCGCTCTGCAGCCTCAGGTGTGCCCACCTGACCATGCGGTGAGGTCTCTCTCCCACGGGGTTTGGGAGCAGAGAGCTGCTGCGGGCCGGGATCCGCAGGTGTGGGACTTCCCAAATAGTTCTATAAAACTGTTATAAGGCCAAAAAGCATGTAGACAATTATAATCATGTACAGCCTGATTACTAACATTGTAATAAGGATACCTTCTACAAAAATTCATAGAATTTTGAGGTCAATTGTGTAGTTTTAATTATAGTCCATAACTTTTAATATAATTCTACATCTTAATTTCATTTCTATACCTACAACATTTTAAATATGAGGGTCCTGGCTATTTTGTGATTGAATTGACACAGGATAGAGCCATTTGGGAAAGATTCACAATTGAGAAAATGCCTCCCTAAAATTTTCCATGTAGGAAACTCTGTAGTGTAATTCCTTAACTAGTAATTAATGTAGGAGGACCCAGTCCACTGTGCATAGGCAGGTAGTCCTTGCTATATTAGAAAACGAGTTGATTCGGATGCAAGCATCTGAGTGTAAGCCAGTAATCAGCACTCCCCTATAACTTCTGTATCTCTTCCTACCTCTAAGTTCCTTCCTTACTTGAACTCCCACATTGATTTCTATGCATGCTGTACTAGAAGATTATATAAAGCCTTCCCTCTTGTTCCCAACTTGTTCCCAAGTTGTTTTTCCCTCTTTCAACTATATAAATCTCAAGAACACTGAAGTTATTTTAATTACATAGGGCCATGGAGTACTGTTGCAACAGACCTGACCATTGGTTTATTGGGAGGATTGTGGAAGGGAAGGGTCCTAGGCTTATGCCCAAATGATACTCCACCATAACACAAGGACACTTATCTTGTTTGTAATGTCTAAAAGCTGGAAACAATCCAGATCTTTCACAAGAGAAGAATGGCTAGAGAAAATGTGGTTCATTTACACAGTGGAATACTATGCAGCCTTTAAAAGCGAGAACATCATGAATTTTGCAGTCAAATAAATAGGACTACAAAGTATCATCCTGAGTGAGGTAACCTAGACCCAAATAGTCATTCATGGTATGCATTCACTGATAAGTGGACATTAGCAAATAAATTCAGAATACCCATGAAACAATCCACAAACTATATGAAGTTTCCCAAGCAGGAAGACCCAAGTTAAGTCATGGGGCCTCCCAACCATCTTCACATTTTTGACCTATAATTGTTCCTGTCTAAAGAAAGTGTAGGGACAAAAATGGAGAAAAGACTTAAGGAAAGACCATCCAGTGACCAATCCAATTTGGAATCCATCACATGCACACAGGCCATATCCTAACACTATTACTGAGGCCATGTTATACTTACAGACAGGAGCCTAGCTAGCATGGCTGTCCCATGAAAGGATATACCAGCAACTGATTGAGATAGATGCAGATATTTACAGCCAACCATTGGACTGAGGAGAGGGAAATTGTATGGAAGGGTTGGGAAAATGACTGAAGGAACCTAAGGGAATGGTAATCCCATAGGAAGACCAGCAGTGACACCTCAGAGCTCCCAGAGATTAAGCCACCAACAAAAGAGCATATATGGGCTGGTTTGTAGCCCCAGACACAAATATAGAAGAGGACTGCTTTGTCTGGCCTCAGGAAGAGTGGTTGTGCTTAATCCTATAGAAACTTGATGCCCCAGGAGAGGGCAATGCTTGTGGGGTAATGTGGGGGTGGGTGGAGGAGTACGGGAACCACCCTCTCAGAAGGAAAGGAGAGGGTGTAGAACATAGGGAAGGAAGATCAGGAAGGGGAGCAACATTTGGAATGTAAATAAATAAAATAATAATTAAAATTTTGCACTTGAACAACTACTAAGTACTCAGATTTTAATGTGCCATTCAATGAAAGCTTGGAAGGTAAGAGTCCTGAGGGCAATGCAGACAATGGTGACTTAGTTTGTGAAATTTCAGAAGTAACCAAAAGATTATCAGAACCATTTGTGTGATGTTTTCTGTTAAGTATCTGCAGTGTCTGATACATATATATATATATATATGTATCTATCTCCACCCAAACTAGATAATATTGATGAAGCTAAGAAGTGCATGCTGACAGAATATAGATGTCTCCTGAGAGACACAGCCAGAGCATGTCAAAAATACAGAGGCAAATGCTAGCAGCAAACCATTGAACTGAGAAAGGGACCTCTGTTGGAGGAATTAGAGAAAGGATTGAAAGAGGTGAAGGGGCTTGAGACCCCATATGAACAACAATGCCAACCAACGAGAGCTCCCAGGGACTAAACCACTACACAAAGACTATACATGGATGAACCCTGGGCTCCAGTTGCATATGTAGCAGAGGATGGCCTTGGGGCACCAATGGAAGAAGAAACCCTTGGTCCTGCCAAAATTGGACCCCCAAAGTGGGAGAATGTTGTGGAGGAGGCAGTGGATGGGAAGGGGAACACCCTTATAGAAGAAGGGGAGGAGGGAGGGGTTAGTGGGCATATAGACAGAAAACCGGGAAAGGGAATAAAATTCAAAATGTAAATAAAAAGATATCCAGTGGGAAAGAAAGAAAGAAAGAAAGAAAGAAAGAAAGAAAGAAAGAAAGAAAGAAAGAAAAAGAAAGGAGATAATCTGCAGTGTCTGAAGGTGAGGATTGTGGATGGGGTGATTGGGAGGAGTCAGTATCAGTGAGTGGGGTATAAAGTAAATAAGTCAAAAGAAAAAGGAATGTCAGTGTGGGAGGCAGGAAGGGATGGATGGATGGATGGGGGAACACCCTCATAGAAGAAGAAAGGAGGGAGATAGGATGGGGGTTTATGGATGGGAAACCTGGAAAAGGGGATAACATTTGAAATGTTAATAAAAATATCCAATTAAAAAAAGAACTTTTATTCCATTGAGTTGGAAAACTTAAAAGAAATGGGGAAAAAAGTTAATCTGCATTGTCTGGTGAGACATCTGATTAACAGTGATCAGATCAGTGAAGTCAAACTTTTAGAGTGACAATTGACATTAGTTAGCTAGAGCTGAGAAATCAGTAGTAATATTAGAAGAAACCAGTCTCACTGAAATGAAATATTTTTATTAAGAGCACCTATGATCCAGAAGGGCCGAAATGGTTCCTAATGCTGGCAGCTAAACTTTGTAATATATGAGCATCTCCCAAGTCATACTGGTTTAGAAAACCTAAAGGAATCATAAGAATAATTTAGGTTTAGCAGCACCATGAGAATCTGGAAGAGGTTATTCACGAATGTCCAGCCTCAATTAAAGTAAAATGCAGAGGACTGACAGGATCCTGGAGAGGAGTTAAGGCCTTATTCCATGCTGCAGAATCAGAGTCTCTGCAAAGGGTCCAAGAGAGACTGTTGGTGAAAGTGCAGCCAGTTTCAGCAGTCAAACCCAGCATATGGGTGATGCCAGTACCATGATACCACTACCAAAAACAGCTACTGTAGAGTACATCCATTCTGAGACTACAAGGCAAGGTGTGTGTCCCACATATATCAGTCAGAAACTGAGACTGCCTAAGTCCTTTGTCACTCAGATTATGAGTTATATCACACATTAGAACCTGAGTTACTCATATTGTTGCAATTTGGGTGTGCTTTGTTTAGATTCTGAATCCTTTCTTATGCTTTCTTTTGTTGGTGAGGAAATACTTAACTTACTTTGATTTTTTTTTCAAGTTCCTACCCAGAGTGAATAGACCTTGGAGTTTTAAGAGAGGGTTTGGATAATTTAGAGAGACTGAACTTCTAAACTATTTGAATGGTTAGAGACTGTGAGAATTTTAAAGGTTATAATCTTGTAAAGGTTATGGTTTTTAAAGTATTGTGTTTCAATGTTAAAGTTAAAAGGTATCAGTTGTAAATGATATTTTTATGTCACGATGGTTAAAGCTAGAGTCATTTCAGGAAGAGTGAACCTCAAGTGTTGATTGACATGTGGCTAAGGCTGTGGAACATTTTCTTGGTTGATAATTAATGTAGGAGGGGACCATATCAGTGTGAGCAGTGCCAATCCAGAGTGTGCTGGTCTTGAGTGCTATAAGAAAACAGAATGAGGAAGCTATGACTGAGAGAAAGAGAGAGAGAGAGACAGAGAGAGAGAGAGAGAGAGAGAGAGAGAGAGAGAGAGAGAGAGAGAGGGAGGGAGGGAGGGAGGGAGGGAGGGAGGGAGGGAGAGAGAGAGAGAGAGAGAGAGAGAGAGAGAGAGAGAGAGAGAGAGAGAGAGAGAGAGAGCGAGCAAATCTTGGTCTCTACTTCAATACCTGCTTCCAGATTCCTATCCTGAGTTCCTGCTCTGCCTTACCGGTGATAGACCTATAAACTGTAAGGCAAAATAAATTGTTTTCTACTATAGTTGCTTTTACATGGTGTTTTATAACAAGAATAGAAACCCCAAATAAAACATGGTATGGGATTACACCTTTGTATTTATTTTTCTTCTATGTCTTTTATTTCATACCTATGTCTGATAAATGAAACTGGCCCATAGGATATCAGCATACTATCAGTAATATAACCCACGCTGGTACAGCAATGCCAAAAAGTCACAAAAATAGTTAACCAAGTGTCCAGCACAAAGTTAGGTGTGAAGAGAAGGGGGAGAGTTGGGAATGATTAAAAATGGGGTAACTATATTCAATATGAAAACAGAAAATGGTATAATATCAGCATAAAAATAAATCCATAGATTAGTAGAATGGATGCTACACAGATAGTCCCACACTTTTACAGCCACCATAGTTTGATAACAAAACAAAACAAAACCAAAAAAAGGAAAATGCACAATAGAGAAAAGATGCTATCCAAAAGATATTTTTAGATATTTATTAATATGATCTAAAAAACAGAGAATAAGCAAAATGTCTTCATATTCATTTCAAAGGGAAGTTCATTTCAGTTTATCGTGAGTTATTTATAAAACATGGGATCTTTAGTATCCTTTATATAGAGAATCATATCATCTCAAAGTAAAAATATTAACTTCTTCATTTTCTGTTTCCTATTTATCCATCACTTGCCACATCACTCTAGCTAAGACTTCAAGAACTATACTGAATAGGGGAATGGGTTTTCTGTTATTTTAGATTGTACTGTAAATGCCTTGAGTTTTCCTTCTCCTGCTCCTCCTGCTCCTCCTGCTCCTCCTGCTCCTCCTGCTCCTCCTCCTCCTCTTCCTCCTTCTCCTCCTCCTCCTCCTCCTTCTTCTTCACAAGATATTAGCTATAGGCTTTTTGTATGTTGTCCTTATTATGTTGAAATAGGTTCCTGTAGTCCTAGATTCTCGGACTTTAATCATGAAATATGTTGGTTTTGCCAAAACATTTTTTACATCTAATGAGATATCACATGGTATCTCTCTTTGAGACTACTTGTGTGGTGGGTCAATTTCATTGATTTGCATATGCTCAACCAGCTCCTTATCCTTGGGGAAGAAAGTAACTTTAAAACTGAAAACAGAAATTGAAAATAACCCAAAATTTGGGCAGACCTTTAATACTCATGGGTTGGAAGACTAATATTGTAAAAATGACTGTTCTACTAAAAGCTATCTACAGAATCAAAGAAACAGTATCAACATTTCAATAAGCTCTATACAGAAACTTCAAACATAATCTTCAATTTTGCATGTCCATATAAACAACCACAAATAATCAAAAATATCCTGAATAATAAAAGTAAAATAAAGTAATATTTTAAAATTCTGCCTGTACAATCATCTCAGATTTTAAATTTAAACTTATTTATAGTATAAGCTGAAAACAGTATAATACCAGCATAAAAATAAATCCATGGATTAGGAGAATTGAAGGCCCACAGATAGTCCCACAATTATACCGCCACCCGAGTTTAACAACAATAGAAAACAAAACAAAACAGAAAAGGAAAAGGAAAGTGCACATTAGAGAAAAGATACTATCTTCCAAAAATGGTGACCTATAAGCTGGAAAGTTAAAAGTAGAAGACTGAAACCAGTTCTATTTCTCACTATGCACAAAACTAATTCTCAAATTGATCAAGTCTTACCATAAGACCTAGAAGATGAATCTGATAGAAGAGAAAGTCAATGCAATTCATTGGCACAGAAAATACCACTGAACAGGACTCTAATAGCACAGACATAAGAAAAACAACCAATAAATAATGAAACTAAGAATTTTCTGTCTATCAAAGAGCAACATCATTGGAGTAAATAGGCAGCCCACAGAATAAAGGGGTAAAATCTTCACTATTCAATATACTAAAAATATAATGAGAATATACCATTAAAAAAAACCAAATATCAAGAAAATAAACAACCTAATTTTTAAAAGGCACATTCAACAGAGTTCTCAAAAGATGAAATACTAATGGAGAAGAAACAATTAAAATATTTAATATTCTTAGCTATCACAGAAATTCAAATTTAAAACTACTTTAATATTTCACCTTGTCTTGTGCAGAATGACTAAGGTCATAAAAAGAAAATCAATCAATCAAACAAACAAACACTGATGGCTAATATTGGCTCAGGTGTGGAAAAAGAACACTTACTCATTGAAAATGGGGGTGAAAACTGGCTCAGTTTTTATGGAAATGAGTATGGAAGTTTGTCACAAACCTAAAATAGGTTTACTGCACAATCCAGCATCCAGCACTACCATTCCTAGGGGTGTGTGTGTGTGTGTGTGTGTGTGTGTGTGTGTGTGTGTGTGTTTGTATATGTGTATGATTCTATAGTCTAGTATAAAGATACCTGCTCATCCATTCATCCATGTTAATTCTTGGTCTAGTCACAATAATCAATAAGTAAAAATAGTCTTTATGTCTAAGAACTAATAAATGGGTGGTGAAAACATGGTGTTTTCAAAATGAATATTATTCAGTTGAGAAAATAGTGAAATTATGATACTGAGAGGTAAATGACCAGAGTAGAAAACATTACTTTTGAATCTGAAATTATCCTGTATGCTTCTTCCACTTGTTTCCTATATGAAAATATAGGACAAAATATTAGTAAGGGGCCATATGGAGAAGGGATTTCAAGAAGTTGAGATAATGTGTAGAAGTATAAGGCTTAAAAGAAAATAACAGAAAAGGAAAGGTTAAACTTCCCATTCTGTAGGGATGGGAAAGTTGGAAAGAGGAAGTGATATTGGGATAGATTAATGACATCATGGCATTTTGAGGAAGTTTTATGAGAACCTACTGCTGTAGAATCTTATCAACACACACACACACACACACACACACACACACACACACACACACCCCTGTTAAATTGGAGTTAACCTGTAATCAAGTGACAATGCCCCTACTCAGACACCAGAGGCTAACAAATCAAAACCCTAGTGTCCTGACTGGGTTACCACTCTCGCAGTTTTTGAACAAGTTTCTGTTGGAACTAAACATAAAGTATATTTCCCATGCTATTGCTTTCAACATAGAATATGATAATTCCATATTGGGGAAAATACTATGAACTGGAATCTAAGAACATGGAGATATGAAGCTGGTATTAAACTGGAGTACAACCTTGTAATGGGTTGGCTTTCATAATTCTGAAAGGTGCTGTGCATGAGAACAGAAGAGAAAAGTAATCAACAGCCTTGCCCAGATGCAAGCTACAACAATGAAAACCAGGTAAGACATTTCTAAATTGTGTTAGGAATGCCATGTGAGTAACATGTATTGAATTGAAGTCTGACCCCACAAAATGAAAAGCATGCCTGATATGATAATTAGGCAACAAATTTGTGGATATACAGATCATGGACAGCATAGGAGAAGCTACTACTAACGTTATCTCAAATTGAAATAGCATGTGAACGACTCCTAAAGACTTGTGATTATGCCCATAGATGAATGCATATCTTAACTCTATGAAAGAAGCTTAAATTTGTAATAGGTGGTGGTTAAAACAAAGACATACTACTGGCTTGGGTCCAGAAAATAATATATATTTTCCACTGAAACTATGACAACTACATGATGTCCCTTTTCCCAAGGCTCATAAATCATTTTGGATGATGAGGTATAAGACTATAAGAGCCAGAGTGATTCTATGAATAGAAGGAAATAGTATTCTAAGCACACAACAGGGAAGATGTACATAAAAACTCATAAGATTGTGACTGCATGTACAAGACCTGTGAAGGCATGCCATACAAAATCTCAGCTTAGAGAGCAGAGATGTGCATGAACTTACACCTGTAACTGTTGTATAATTGGCAACTGATGACTGCTGAAAAGGTACTTTTTGTTTGTTTCTTTGTTTTGTTGTTTTTGTAGTAAATACTGCCCCATTTAAAGTTGATCCCTCTTTAAGGGAAGTCTACATGCCTATGAATATATGCACAAAACAAACTGGATGGGATGGACTATCAAAAAGAACAGAAAAGAAAGACTCAAAGTCATATAACTAAAGAAGAGGGGTGGATCAGGGAAGAGTTCAGGCATACATATTAACAAAACACACTTTATAAATTTCTAAAAAATTAATGTAAAATAGATAGTAAAAGGAATCGGAGCACTATGAGCTATGGGTGCTGATGCTGCCCTGCTTTGGTAAAGTTTTATTGGCACTGCTACATCTACCAACATGTTTATATATCTAGTTACTCCTTTTATGAGAATTGTAATTCTCAGGGACAGAGATAAATTTAACCTACATTATTGAAATATTAACAACATGGGACTATTGAGATAAAAGTGAAGTTCTTATGTAGATTTATATGCCATGGTTTCTATTTTCCAAAAAGATATTTCTATTATATTTGTGTTGAATTTTGAAGTGAAGCATGTGACCTACATACTTGTATATGCATGTATATGTATCACCAAAAGGTATGGGCTGTGTAAATGGCTCTTCTCTGTTAACCATGTGATCATATTTTTTCTTACACCAGACTAGATAGCAACTATTTCAGACATTGCATACCACATAATCTTTTTGTTACCTTATCTTGATATATAAGGATAATAATCATTTTCAGTAAAAATGATTATTTTTGTATTTTTATTGAGAAAAATTATCCAACACATTTTGATCATGTTTTACCATCTTCCAATTTGTTCCAATCCACCTAAGACTAGGAAGAAATTAAGCATGGCTCTCCTAATAACTGAGAAATCAGACTCCAAACAAAACGTAATCAGAAGAGATAAAGAGGGCTACTATTCTTTAAGTTAGAGAACAGTTAGATTAGAAGACATTACTACACCAAACATACACCTATTCTAATCCCAGGGGCACACAATTTAATAAATATTTTTTAAAACACATAGATTGATATCAATCCATGAATAGTACAAAATTTCTCTAACCATAAGTAATATAGACAAAAACAATAAATAGAATCATCAGAATAATCATATACCAAATGGACTTAACAGATATCTACAGAATACATCTAATGTATCTACAATACATCAAAGACTACAAATTTACTCAGAAGCATACAATAGCTTTTCTAAAATAGGCAACTTCCTGTATCCTAAAAATAATTTTGCACAATTAAAAAAGACTGTGAATCTAGTCTTTAGTATGAGGAATGATTATTGGAATCAGAGAGAGAATGGAAGACACCAGGAAAGCATGGCCCTACATAGGAGGGCTCACATGAGCTCAGAGTCGGAAGCAGCAGGAACAGATCCTGCATGGCTCTGCACCAGGTTCTCTAGATATATGTTTTGACTACTAGATTGGTGGTTTTGTGGGACTCCCAATGGTGAGAGAGGGTGTTTCTCTGACTCTTTTTCCTGTTCTTGACACTCTTTCTTCCTATTGCATTACCTTGCCACCCTCAAAATGAGAGCTTCTTACCTGTGTTACTGTAGCTTCATTTGTCCCATTTAGTTGTTCTCTTTTGGAAGCCTGTTCTTTTCAGAATAGAAAATGGAGTAGGGGTACATGAGAGGAAACGAGAGAGGGGAAACTGTTGTCAGGATGTATTGTAGGGAATAAGAATATATTTTCGATTGAAAATTAAATTAAATTAAAAACAAAGTTAAGAAAATATTTTGAAAAAGTTGACCTAGCTAGCACCTTGTATCGTGTTTGAACACAATGAAAATTTAAATTTGACAAATAGAATTATCTAATAAATACAAAATCTCCTAATGAGTGAACAACTCAGTAATTATAATGATTAATGGGTCAAAGTAGAAGTCAAGAAAGAAATAAAAATTTCCCTGATCTGTATATAAATGAAAATACAACTCAAAAACAAAACAAACAAAACCTTGACCTATGGTGGAAATTTTTAGACATAAATACCTATATAAAATAATAAAGAAAGATCATAATTAAGTAACTTTGTAATGTCACTCAAAATTTGGAAAAACAAGAACAAGCACAATCTATTCATTCATAGAACAACCAATTCTATACCAAGAAATAAGAAATAACAGAGCAGAAAATAATGAAATAGGCACAAAGAAAATATTACTAGTACATGAATAGTACAAAAATAAGTTTGTTCTGTGAGAAGATAAACAATATCAACAGACCCTTGGTCTAATAAGCCAAAACAAAACAAAAGAAAGAAAAGAAAGAGAGGTCCCAATTTAAGGGAGTCAGAAATGATTAGCAAACCATTATAACAGACACCAAAAGAAATGATAAATTATGAGGGAATATTAGAAATACCTGTGCTCTATGAAGCTGAATAACATAAAAGAACTATAGAATTTACAGATTCAGTAAAACTTTTAATTTTAAACAAAGATGAAGTCAACAGCCTAAAAGGACCCAGGTCAAGTAAGATTGGAATACTAATCATGATCCTTCAAGGTTGAAAAAAATTCCAGAACCAAAATGTAGACACATTTCACAGAGGCCTTCCCCCACTTTGAAGCTGGCTTTATCCTTGACATTCAGGGTGGCTGAACACATTCAAGTTAATAAGTTTAATAAACTACAAAAAAGGACAGAAAGAGAAAAATATACTGATAAGCCCAATAAATGCCAAAAAAACCCAACAGGGACCAATTTTGATATTACTTCACAATAAACACCTTACACAATGGTTTGAATAGGATGTCTCCCCCACACCCATGTATTGGGATGTTTGGCCAAAGGAAGTGGCAATACTAGGAAGTACAACCTTGCTGGTGTAGGTGTGGCCTTGTAGGTGAAAATTTTGCAGTGGAGGCAGTCTTTGAGGTCATATATGCTCAAATCACATTCGGTGCAGCACAATTTCCTTCTGCTGCCTGCAAGTCAAGTTTTAGGACTCATGACTCCTCCAGCACTATGTCTACCTGAATACTGCCATGCTTCCTGTCACGGGGCTAATAGACTGAACCTCTCAAACTTTTAGACACCTCAATTAAATGTCCTTTTTAAGAGTCGCAATGATCATGGTGTGCCTTCGCAGCTAATAAAGTAACTAATACAGTAACATACCTCAACATAATAAAAATGTATGTGAAATCCACAGGTAACATTATCCTAAATGAAGAAAAACATGAAAAAAAATCCTACTAGGAAGGAAGCAGGAAGACACAACTACACAAATCATGCAGAGGTATCATGCACATATTCCCATTCACAATAACCTCAAAGGTATAATACTAAGGAATAAACCTAACCAATGAAATAAAGGACATGTAGCGTGAAAGCTATATGTTTGTACACTTAGTTTCAGATGACAAATGTTTGATAAAAATGCCAAAAACATAAGCTAGAAGAAAGAATTTACAAAAAAAAAGTGTTGCTTTGAAACAGGATGACCGACCACATGCAGAAGAATAACATTATACCCTAACCAAATATGCCACACATAAATTCCAAATGGATCAGAGACCTGATATGAAACCTGAAATACTAAAACTAATAGAAGAAATCTAGGCCGCTCCCTATATAATATAAATGAAGGGTTAGATTAGATTTTATGTCATCACTTCTCTGTGCTAACTAAACGATACATGATGGAGAGTTGAAGAAATAAGTGGTTAAAAAACAAAACCCAAATTTCAGAAAAGGTTCATCTATATTTTAACATTAATTTTGGGGAATTTTATATAATTTAAAATTATACTATTCAAAGTCCTGCTAGCAAGTCAATAAAAATCAAAGCAGCAACAACAAAAAAGGAAAATCCCAACAAACAACAAAACAAAACAATACGAGGCAAAGGGCCTTCCTTAATTCCAGGACTGTAGCAGTACCTAACAGTCTTGGTGTAATAAGAAAATGAAAAATGTACAAAGGGTGGGGTGCCAGGCAGGTAAAGGCAATGTCTAAAATCAATAAGTACTTGCCACATTCTAGCAAGGATACTATATTGATTTTTCAAACTTCAATCTGTTTCCATTTGGAACTTCCCATTTAACATGTATCTGCCAGCAATATTGATGTATATATGTGATATTAAATTGCTCATTTATCAATTAAATGATATAAAATATGACAAAATACATTCCAAGCCTGTACTCGATAAAGCTGTCTATTTTTAGGTATTTGCTATGATTTCATATTACCGTGTATTTTTATTAACTTCTCAGAATATTATAACACAAATACTCTACTCTATAAACAATATGTCTATTAAAAATAATTACTAGATTATTTTCTTGTTATTTTTAGTTAAATAGGACATTTTGATAAGTGGGCTGAATTAGTAAAATGCTTGCTACACATACATAAGAAGCAGAGTTTTGATTTCATCCACAATGTAACAAGAGGGCTCACCGGAAGTCTCTGGATTCTCTGCCCTAGAAGACTTAGATGTAGAAACACTCAGATTCCTCCAACTTCTTGTAAATTTAGTCTAACTGAATTAATGGGCTTGATCCATCAGGTTAAATAAGAAGATGTGTTTCAAGAAAATGCGGATGACAATTGAAGAGAATGAAGGCACAAGCACATACACACGTATACACAAATCTGCTACATACAGAGAATTGTAGTTACTACTGAACCACTATCTAAAATTATTTTCTCCAACATTATTTACAAGTCAGTTTTGTAGAGGCAGCTTAAAAGTGAGAGATAATCATCTAAAACTATTTAGGAAATGAAATATGAGAATAGCATAACAAATTTAGCAGAGATGCTAATAGCCTGATGAAACAATGGGCATGTATAACCTGAGAGTGAGGAAATAGGGGTCCCCCTTTTTCTTTGTGTGACTTCACTTGATCTTTTTTTCTATCTCATCCCTAATCCTTTCTGTCTCCCTCAACTGCAGAACCACTGGGATGCAGGTAGCAGACTTTTGTCTCTGTTCCCTGTCCTGTATTTCAGCCTTTCCAAATTTATCCATAGTCAAGTTGTATCCTCCCTGCCATTTCCTAGGTCAGTTCCACTCCCTTGGGACTTGGTCTTCAGGTGAAACGAGTTCACCCTACTTCTTTGTCACCACCCATCTAAGCCTTTCCTTCTAGCCTCTCTTCATTTCTTTTTGGGTCCCTGATCACCTTCAGGGCAGCCACCTAGCAGGAGCTTCACACATAAAAACACTTGAATGGGACCCAGAAATGCTCTTTAACAGGGACCTTAGTGGTACTCTACTCAGCTGGGAGTCAGGGACTCTATATCTGCAAAACTTGGTTATCACCCAGGTCAGGCAACCTCAGACAAAGAAGGCAAAACTCATCCAGCAAAAACAAGACCTCATATATATACCAAGAAACACGACAGCAGCAAAGCTTCACATAATATGTCTTCTCCAGTATCCAGAAACCCTGTTTCATTCTCTTCAAGAAAAAGCAATTTATACCAAATAAAAGAAAATAACTTCAAATAAGAATAAAAATATCTTTAAACACCTTTCTTTTAAACAAATAATTATTTTAACCTCTGGAGGATTAGGTGAATCTTTGACTGAATCCAGACCCAGAGTCCCCTGTTACACATATGTTGGGGAGACTCATCTCAGCTGGTGTATGCTGCTTGGTTTGTGATACAGTGTCTCAGAGTTCTAGGGGTCCAGATTGAGACTGCTGGTCTTCCTACAGGGTTGCCCTCCTCCAACTTTTCCCAGTTCAACCTGGAGGTCACCAGCTTCTGTTCATTGATTGGGTACAGGTAACTGCAACTGACTCTTTCAGCTGCTTGTTGTGTCTTTTGGAGGGCAGTCATGGTATGTCCCTTTTTGTGAGTGCCCCATAGCCTCAGTAATGGTAAAAGGTCTTGGGGCCTCTCATGATCTGGATCCCCCTTTGGTCTTATCACAGGACCTTCTTTAACTCAGGCTTTTCTCCATTTCCATCCCTGCAATTCTTTCAGACAAGAAGAATTATGAGTCAGAGTTTTGACTGTGGGATAGCAACCCTATCCCTCACCTGATGCCCCGTCTTTCTGCTAGAGATGGTCTCAACAAGTTCACCCTCCCCACTGTAGGGCATTGAATCTAGGGTGCCCTCCTTAGAGTCCCTAGAGTCTCTCACTTCCCAGGTCTCTGGTACATTCTGGAGCGTCCTTCCAACCTCCTTCCTCCTAAGGTTCCCTGTTTCCATTATTTCTGCTGGCCCTCATAGCTTCAGTTCTTTTCCCCCACCCAATACCAGATCAGGTCCCCAATCCTCCCATTCCCAATCCCCTTTCCCTCCCCTGTTCCTCTCTTCCTTCTCCCTTGTGGTTGCTTTCTTCTGTCTCCCAAGGGGAACTGAAACATCCTCACTTGGGCCCTTCAGTGTGTTGACCTTTTTGAGGTCTTTGGACTGTATCCTGGGTATTCTGTACGTTGTTCGTTTTTGTTTTTATTTTTTTCCTGATAATATCAATTTATTAGTGAGAACATACCATACATGTGCTTTTGTGTCTGAATAACCTCACTCAGGATGATATTTTCTAGTTCCATCCATTTGTCTGTAAAATTTAGGATGTCCTCATTCTTAATAGCTGAGTAGTATTCCATTGTGCAAATGAACAACATTTTCTGTTTCCATTTTTCTGTCGTGGGACATCTGGGTTGTTTCCAGCTTCTGGCTATTACAAATAAGGCCACTATGAACATAGTGGAACATATGCCCCTGTGGCATGGTGGGGCATCTTTTGGTATATTCTCAAGAGTAGTATTTCTCGGTCTTTAGGTAGGTTTATTTCTGATTTTCTGAGGAACCTCCAAATTGATGTCCAGAATGGTTGTACCAGTTTGTGATCCTCCCAGCAATGCAGGAGTGTTCCTCTTTCTCCACATCTTAACCAACATATGTTGTCACCCGAGGTTTTGATCCTACCCATTCTGACTGGTATAAGGTGAAATCTCAGGTTCATTTTGATTTGCATTTCTCTGATCACTAAGGACTGAATATTTCTTTAGGTGCTTCTCACCCATTCAAGATTCCTCTGTTGTGAATTATCAGTTTAGTTTGATAACCCATTTTTTTATTGAGTTGTTCATTTTTTTTGGTGGTTAGATTTTTGAGTTCTTTTATTAACCCTCTATTGGATGAGGGGTTAGTGAAAAAATTTTCTCATTTTGTAGTATGTCAATTTGTCTTATTGACAATATCCTTTGCCTTACAAAAGCTTTGCAATTTTATGAGGTCACATTTGTTGATTCTTGATTTCAGAGCATAAGCCATTGGAGTTCTGTTTAGGAAAATTCCCTTTGCCAATGAGTTCAAGTCTCTTTTCCACTTTCTCTTCTATTATATTCAGTATACCTAGTTTTATGTTGAGGTTCTTGACCACTTGGACTTGAGCTTTGTGCATGGTGACAAATATGGATTTACTTTCATTTTTCTACATACAGACTGCCACTTAGATCAGCACCATTTGTTGAAGATGTTTTCTTTATCCAATGTATATTGTTGGCTTCTTTGTCAAAGTTCAAATTTCTGTAAGTATGTGGTTTTATTTCTGGGCCATCAATCCTAATCCACTGATCAACCTGTTTGTGTCTGTACCAATACTATGCTGTTTTTATCACTACTGCTCTGTCGTATAACTTCCGTTCAGGAATAACGATCCCAGCCATTCTTTTATTGTTAAGAATACTTTTCACAATTCTGGATTTTGCCTTTCCAGATGTATTTGAGAATTGTTCTTTGCATGTCTTTGAAGAATTGTGTTGGCTATTTTGATAGATGACTGCATTGAATTTGTAGATTTTCTTTGGTAAGATGGACATTTTTACTATGTTAATTCTGCCAATCCATGAGTATGGGGGATCTCTCCATTTTCTGAGATCTTTGATTTCTTTCTTGAGAGACTTGAAGTTCTTATCATAAAGATCTTTCACTTGTTTGGTTAGAGTTATCCTAAGATATTTTATATTATCTGTGGCAATTGTGAATGGAGTTGTTTCCCTTATTTCTTTCTCAGCCCATTTATCATTTGTATAAAGGAAGGGTAGTGATTTATTTGAGTTAATTTTATATCCGGCCACTTTGCTGAAGTTATTTATCAGCTGGATAAGTTTTCTGGTAGAATTTTTGGGTTTGCTTAAGGGTACTATCATATCATCTGCAAATAGTGACACCTTTAATTCTTCATTGCCAATATGTATCCCCTTGATCTCTTTTGTTGTCTTAATGTTCTAGCTAACACTTCAAGTACTATATTGAATAGATATGGGGAGAATGAGCATCCTTATCTTGTCCCTGATTTTAGTGTTTCTACTTTATGGAATATTTTGAGGAATATTGGTTTTAGGTCTTCTTTAAAGTTCTGGTAGAATTCTGAACTAAATCCATCTGATCCTGGGCTTTTTTTGGTTGTGGGTTTTTAATGATTTCTTCTATTTCCTTATGGGATATCAGCCTGTTTATAAAGTTTACCTGTGCTTGATTTAACTTTGCTACATGGTATCTGTCTAGAAAAACCATCCATTTCATCTAGATTTTCCAGTTTTGTTGAGTGTAGGCTTTTGTAGTAGGTTCTGATGATTTTTTGAATTTCTTCTCTTTCTGTTTTTATGTCTCCCTTTTTATTTCTGATTTTGTAAATGTGGATACTACCTCTGGGCCCTTTAGTTAGTGTCTCTAGGTGTTTATTTATCTTGTTGATTCTCTCAAAGAACCAGCTTTTGCTTTTGCTTTTGCTGATACTTTGTATTGTTCTCTTTGTTTCTATTTGGTTGATTTCATTCTTGAGACTGACTATATCTGCCTTCTATTCCTCTTGGGTGACTTTGCTTCTTTTTGTTTTAGGGCTCTCAGGTGGCCTGTTAAATTCTTAGTATAATATCTTTCCAGTTTCTTTACCAGTGCTCTTAGTGCTATGAATTTTCCTCTTAGCACTGCTTTCATTGTGTCCACAAGTTTGAGTATGATGCGACAACATTTTCATTAAATTCCAGGAAGTCTTTAATTTCTTTCTTTATTTCATCCCTGACCCAATTATCATTGAATAGAGAGTTGTTCAGTTTCCACACGTATGTGGGTTTTCTCTTGCTTTTGCTGTTATTGGAGACCAGCATTGGGCCATGGATCTGCTATGAATGGGATTATTTCAATCTTCTTGTTTCGGTTGAGGTTTGTTTTGTGACCAATTATGTGGTCGATTTTGGAGAAGGTGCTGAAAAGAAGGGGTATTCTTTTGTTTTAGGGTGAAATGTTCTGTAGATATCTGTAAAATCCATTTGGTTCATAACCTCTATTGTGTTCACTGTATCTTTGTTTAATTTCTGTTTCAATGACCTGTCAGTTAGTGAGATTGTGGTGTTCAAGTCTCCCACTATTATTGTGTGGGGTTCAATGTGTTTTTTGAGCTTTAGTAAAATTTCTTTTATGAATTTTGTTGCCCTTGCATTTGGGGCATAGATATTCAGATTTGAAACTTTTTTTTTATTTTCCCTATGATGCATATGAAGTGCCCTTCCTCATCCTGTTCGATAACTTTTGATTGAAAGTCTATTTTATTGGATATTAGAATAGCAACTCCAACTTGTTTCTTGGGACCATTTGCTTGGAAAACCTTTTTCTATCCTTTTACTCTGAGATTGTGTCTGTGTTAATTTGAGTCTGTTAATATGAGATATATTAAAGACAGATGACTGTTGGTTCCTGTTATATTTGTTTTTGTAGGTAACTTTATAAGTTGTATTTCTCTCCTTTTGACTTTGTTGTGAGGAGCTTAATATTTTGTCTTTTCTTTGGTGAAGGTATCTTCCTTGTTTAACTATATGAAAAAATGCCTTAATGAAGACCATTAAAACACAAATATCAACATGAATTAAAAAGCCAAGACACAAAGTAGAATTTTAAAAAGGTATAAAATAAATAAAGAAAACCAAAATAAAGTGAATCTTGAAAAGAAAAAAGATATCAAAAAAACATCAGAGGTCTAATTCTGTAAGAGATTAAAGATATGGGAACATAAATATCTGTATTACCCAGCTGCAAACACTGCATCGTGCTACATGAACACGACTTTGCATCTTATATTGTACAAAACTGCACCACATGTTATGGGTGTAATAACCACTTTCTGATTGGATTTAAGCATGAGTGCATAAGCAGAATCCCATACACAATATTGCCTACATGTCCAAGAACCTGAGACTAGATAGTTCATAGGCATATTGGAAAACCTACTCTCATTATTCTGCTATAAGAACTCAGTAATAAAGTGTTCCTCGATGACAAATTGTTATAACTATAAAGTAGAGTAACATTCAAGTTGCACAAGGCAAGCTTTGTGAAATAGATAATTCATAAAATGATTGATGGAAAATGTGCTGAGAATGAGAGAACTTGTACCATTTTGGCTTAAATAAGATGTCTTTGTCATAATAATTCTTTTAAGGTGCAGGAATCTATGTGGAAGATGAGATTGTAAGAGCCAGAGGAAGTAGACAAAGCCAGGGAAATATTTCCGGGTACAATGGGAAATCACACAGACAGTGAAAGCATGCAGCGGACAGGATCTTAATTGCTGAAGATGGAGATGATGCAGGGAATGAAACATACAATATGTCAAGACATAACAGCTCAGTAGAAAGACGCACCAATAAACTGCTTCAGATAGAAAACAGATGATGACAGTTAGAAGAAAAAGAATACGATCACGAAAAACTCAATAATATATGCATACATACATATACACTATATAGAATGCACACATATATGATATACATTCACTTATCAAGATGTAACACTAGAATTTTACAGATTTCATAATCTTTAACAACTAGGATATTATAATAAAAGCAGATATAAAATCTCAACACAATTAACCACATTAATGTTTTGGTATCAGTAAGGTTGCATGCATCATTATTTATCTCAATATATCTATTTGTGAGTTACACAATTGTTTAATTTATATAGACTTTTATGAGTTAAAATAAGTACAAAATTAACATTAAAGAGTGTCTGCTGTGAGATAATATCTTCTCCAGATAATAGGGAAGCTGAATATATGAGATGTCAACAATACGATTACATAAACAAGACATGAAAAATGATACCAGAAATTGACATGCCAATGTGGTTGTACAAACTGCACAAGTTCCTATGCTTAGACAAAGTGCTAGAGGACCATATTTACTAAAATTAATTTAACATATTTGTTTAAAAAAGTGAATTTCTTTCTACTGTATTTTGAGTACACGTAATTATTTTAGCAACAGTTGGTTTTGGCATTTGTGTTCCAAGTTATTGGCATTGAGAAAGAATTACAATGACTTAAAAGATGAATCCCACACAGTTTTTCTGCCATTTATTGATTACCCTTCAGCTTATAAAGAGCGCAGAAGGTTAAAGCATTTAAAGATTTATCATGAGCATTGTTCTAATTTTTGCAACGTTGAAAGAGAGCAAATATAAAACCAGTTCAGGCAAAATACAAAGTGAACATTGTTGCCACAGTACCAGACTTTTACCAATTTCTGGATTTTTTTCATTAGAAATAGCATACAGTTTGTAAATGTGGAACATATAGATTAATTCTTGTATCAAATGTTGTCATTGCTTTCTTATCTATGATTGGTTCTGCTGAAGCTAACTATATGACTCTACGCCAGGGAACAATATTTTGATATGGTTAAATTTGTTTAAATTTATCTAATTCCTTAAGTCCCTGGGCAGGAAATATTATATGAAATTCATGAACAAACTGTCATTATTTTGGTTTTTGTCTCTATTTCTAATCTCTACCTCCTGTGTTTATGTGTGTCTGTCTAATTTTAATGAGCACATAAATTACTTCTGTTTTCCTCTATCTTTTCTGAAATATCATTCCACTGTGACTCATTAAATATATATGTACGAATGTCATATTACAATACATGTAAATTTATGCATGTATCTATATATAGTACATACTGTATTACATGCAAATTATAAGCATATTACAAATATTTCATTCATTAAAGCTTACGATTTTATGTCATGCATATCTTGTAAAATTAACCTAAATAAATTGTTTATCTTTGCTAGATTGTGAATTTATTTGATGTATAGATGAAACTGGTTATTATCTAAAAGTGTTAAGATTGTCAAAAACATTATAGTCACAGCTTGTTTAGAGGTAAATTGTCTTTTTTTTTCTTTTTCCAGAGATGAGGACCAAACCAAGGGTCTTGTGCTTGTGTGGCAAGCGCTCTACCACTGAGCTAAATCCCCAACCCTTAGAGATAAATTGTTAAACCAATTTTTTAATAAATTTAGCATCCTTAGATATCCTGAAGGAATATATTATAAAACCATCATATACTGCAAATAGTTAAATAAGGTTCTTCACGATGAATTAACTGGGTGAGACCCATTAGTAATTCATTAAGGAGAGTGAAGAAAGAATATAGTACTTTTGCAAATTTTGTACAAAGTTGAAAAGTGTGAGGATATCATGCTAGAAACACATACCTTCTTTATTCTCTATGCCTTCTAGTATATGAGAGAAGTCTCTGGGTGATAATATTTGCACTTTCCTGTGAATCAAGTACATATTGTAATTTAAGCAGCTACTTATTCCTCCACACATATTCACTATAGTTCCTGCCTGTGTCATACATTATCTGTTATTTCTGCATTAATGTGAATAGAACCTACTGGCATTAACAAAATTGAAATGTAGACCATAGGCAGATTTAAAATATTAGCTTTCAATTGTGAGAGTATGGAATGTTGTATAAAATAATCTAATTTTAATACAGTATCAAACTGTTTGGAACGTATCAAGTTCTGCACACATGAGATACTTAACTAAATTAAAATAGGAGATCGCATTATTTTCAAGAATATATTATAATAAAGATAGAAATAATTCACATTAAAGAATATAATGAATTTAAGAGTAAATGTGAGTAAATTCAAACATATGTTATGCATACTAACATGTAACATGGACCTCCTTCCACCATATCCATTATTCAATTGCATTTTCTTACTCATTTCTCAAAGTGTCAATGGCACAGGCCTCTTTTGTTTTGACAACGTTAGAATAATTTCCTATCTGTATGAGTGCTGATAAAAGACATCACTGAAGAGAAAAATAAAATGCACTAGGAAGCTGACTGGAGTCACGTAGAGACAGCTATAACTCTTGGCCTATTAGCAGTATAAGTCTAGGAATATTAGATATATTGCAGGGTCTTTCATCTGTTTTTAAACAGTTGCTTTGATGATATCTCTAATATCCTCAATAATACATAAAAAACAAGCAGTATAAAACAAAATATACTTGTAGGTATGAATACAATGTGTAAGCGTACATATATAAACCTCAAATTGATCACAATAATTTTTTAAAAGTTCAAGATATCAAGTACATAGTTTAATTAAAGTAGACATTTTTTAAACTGTTGAATATTAGTTCATAATAAGGTGAACAAACTCTGCTTATGCTAATGTGAATTATTCTTAGGTGACAGGATTAAGATAAAGGTTAACAAAAGTTTGGTAATATCTTTCATAAGTTCTTAAACATTAATTATACAATTTATGCCATCATTAATACTATACATAAATTAGGGTTTGTGCATATTATGAATATTCAAAACATAAAGAAGTCCATATTCTGAAATATCTGTTTTTCTACCTATTCAGGATGCATAGTGGATCATTAGTAACCCTGGCCAGCATCTACTCCCACTGAGTCCATACAAGGCAGCCCAAATAGGGGAATAGGATCCAAAGGGAGATAGCAGAGTCTGGGTAAGGCCTCCCCTCAATTGTTAGGGGATCCACATGTAGATCAATCTGGACATCTGCTACAAATATGTGGAGGGCCTAGATCCAGCCCACTCATGCTCTTTGGTTGGTGAATTAGACTCTGGGGACTCGCATTAGCCCAGGTTAGTTAACTCTGTAGATCTTTGTCCTTTACCCCTCTGGCTCCTTTAATCCTTTCCCTACCACAAGACATCCTAAGTTCTGCATATTGCTTGGCTATGGTTTTCTGCATCTGTTTCTATTAGTTGCTGGATAAAGTCTCTTAAAAAGTCATTATGCTAAGTAAGCATAATGTCTGCATGCATAAAAGAGTATCATTAATATTGTCAGGCATTGGCTCTCTCTCATGGGATTGGTTTCAGGTTGAGCCAGTCATGGTTGGCCGTTCCCTCAATCTCTGCTCCATACTTATCCCTGCATATCTTGTAGGCAGGACAAATTTTGGGAGGAAGATTTTATGGGTGATTTGGTGATGTCTTCATTTTTAATAGCTGAGTAATATTCCACTGTATAAATACAACAAATTTTCTTTAATTATTTTTTGGTTGAGGAGCATCTAGATAATTTCTACTTTCTGGATATTACAAATCAGGTGCTACAATGATAGCTGAGCAAGTTATAGTATGGTAGAGCACCTTTTGGTTATATGTTCAGTAGGGTATAGCTGGGTCTTGACTTGGAACAATTCCCGATATTCTGAGAAACTGCCAAATTTACTTCCAAAGTGATTTTACAAGTTTGCTCTCCCATCAGCAATGGAAAGAGTGCTCTCCTTGCTCCACATTCTCACCAGTACGTGCTGTCCCTTGGATTTCTAATTTTATAATCACAGCAAAATACATATAAGAAAATCTCATGAACGAAGAAAGTTCTATGTCATGAAATCTATGAGGCATTGCTAATTAAAAACTGTATGCTATTTTCAAAGAAAACAAAGTAAAACTCTGACCTACTGATAAATGGAAAAATACAAGCCAAGAAACAATCTCCACCACTTAGAACCAGCTGACCTTGATAGGAAATTACTGGTTTATGTTGAAGAAAGTATCATTTCTTTAATGGGTAGAGCAAGGCAAATTGGAGATTTGCATGTAAAAGAACAAAATGAATCACTTATTTCATCCCATGAATAAAAATCAATTTGGCAAGGACTAAAGTCTTAAGTGTGAGGGCAGAAATGGTGACAATACCAAATTAAATCAGGAACATATGCTGCATATCACAGATTTAGGCAATTTTTGGTTAGAACCTAAAAAAAATCACAGGAATCAGGAAGAAATAGAGACATATTAGATTATGGAAAAGAAAACAGTCAATAGAATTGAGAGACAGCACAGAGAATGATAATAATTATTGTAACATAGCTCTGATGTGGGGTCAATACTCAACATAAGAGACATTTAGAGATTGCCACTGCTATTGCAGTTTAAAACTAATGATCTATTTATACTTATATTTTTAAAATGAGGACACAAACATAGGTGTCATACATGATTAACCTCACTGATCAATTCAGGAGCTATAGATGGAAATCAAACTAAGACATCATTTCACAAGAGTGTAGAGGCAATTATAATAAAAGAAAATATGTCCTTGTAGGTAGCTCTTTAGCACTGTTGGTTGAATGTAAGCAAATTCACTGATTACAGAAAGCAATGAGAATACATGTATCGTAAGATCAAACTAACAGCAGCTGGTGTAGTTTCTAAAAGAAAGCCAGAGATTCTCAAATATCTGGGGTAGATATGTCTGCATTCTTGTAAAAAAATTACTGTGTTAGTAACAAAAAGAATGATTTATAATTGACCTAAATTGGATGAAGGGATTAAAAACTTGCACACACAAATGAATTTTATTCAGTAATAATTATGACAAAAGTCTTTATTATTTGTAATATCAGCGACAAACTATATAGACGTAAGTATACACTTCCATTTGTATTTAGCAAGATGAGTCAGTTATTGATAGGTAAATATCACCAGATCTTATGCCTATGCAAAATAAAAAACACTGTATTTGTAAACAGCAAGAAGATAATATTCAGTAGTTACTGGGGGAGGAATAGAAGAAGAGTTAAGATAAGGAATAATTTACACTGTTTAATTGTGTGTTGGTAATTAAATAAATATGTACTTAGAAATGATTAGAAGAGATGTTTCTGCATGTTTGTACCTCAAGCAAATTACAAAGTAGAGTGATGGACATGCTAATTACCTGATTTCTTCTCTGTGTAAGTCTACATTATATATCTAAACACTCATATACTATATATAACTGTTATGTGTCATTTATAATAATAATACAATAAAATAATTTTAGTTGATGCCTTTTTAACATACAATATTTATTTCTGCATAAGATTCTATAGCAAAATTCATAGAAAACTTTGGTTGAACACAGATATTGTTTTACCTACTAATAATATAGTTCAGGTAGCAAGGACAAATACTATGCTTTGTGTAATATTACAATTAGTAGTTTTTAAGCAAATGGACTCTTTATCCAGTAGGAACTTAGAGTGGATGACAATGTTAAAGAAGAATTTGCTGTGTGGTGTCTAATCCATCTCATTCTTATCATAGAAAACTAAGTATAAATGTATTTGAATGTATTAAAAATGTTTCCTTTCCATAAAAACTGTTTTCTTTGTGTATATATGTGTGTGTGTAAGTGTGTGTGTGTGTGTGTGTGTGTGTGTGTTTATCCATACACATGTACCAAAGCGTGGAAGTGAATATTGAATGACAACTCCCCCCACATTATTGGTCCCTGAGATTGAATTCCTTCTTTGTGGTAGGAACCTTTAAGACCCGAATTATCTTGCAGACCACTTTGTATTCTTTCTTGACCCATAAAATTGTCAGATGATTGAAAAATTGCTGTCTGTAATTCCTGAGGTTTTTACTGTGTTGACTAATTATTTAGGGTAGAAAACTAGCTCATAATATAAATAGTGTTTAAGTAGCATGCTATGAAGATATTTCATACAATAAGCCTGGATAAAGGCTTATTATTGCCATTATTACCATACCCGAGTTCACATAAAATTTCAAAATATAAAAGACTACATATACTATTAAATTTATATTTTCTCCACTTCATGATACTAGCTCATCTTTGTTTTCCCTTATAATAATGTCCAAATGCAATGCTATTTGAAAGCTAATTCTTTATTTAATTTCTTTCTTGTAATGTTATGAGATTAAGCATTCAGTTGAGAAGCACTCAAAGGAAAAAATTATAAACAGAACACCATGCCTAAGCACTCAACACTCCATTGTACCCAGTAAGTCACATATCTAAGTACTTAAATGTATTTTATGGAAAATGAAAGATTACATTAGAGGAACCAATTTCTACTGTGAAAGTTTGGAATACTGACTCACTAATGCAAAGAGGAGTCTATGAAATCTTTTGTATGTCATATGACACTTTAATACATTTTCTCATGTTGTGATGAATCACAAACATAAAATTATTTCATTGCCAATTTATAACTGTAATTTTGCTACTGTTATGTAATGTAACTCTCTGAGATACAGGATTTCTTATATATAACCACTATGAAAGGTTTGGCTGAGTCCCAAAGGGGTCACAACCCACAGGTTGAGAACTAATAGTCTAAGATGTTGCTCTGGATTTCCAAGGTGATATACAAAACTGAATAGAATTTGTACCTCATAACATAGAACTTTTTAGTTGATAATATATTCAAATAAACACCTTGATAAATTAATTAAAATTATTTTATGTTGTGTGCTCCGAATTCTTTAATATAATACTCAAACAATATGTTCTGTATGTTCAAATAAAACCTGGGTTGACAAAGTGTAGGACTCTTTTTTTATTAAATTTAAAATTACTGTAATATTTTTATAAGCCATAACTTCAAATAATTATGTAATAGATAAGAGTGATTTAAGTTATGATAACTGAAGCTAGGTGCACTGTTTATAACAATATAAAGTTTTATAAATAGATGTAACATTCAACTGCCTATATCACTAAAAAGAAAACATGAACATTTAAGGGAATTTAGAAACCAAATTTTATTCTAAAATGTTTATAAGAAAATAAAATCTTATACCTACTTTTGATATAAAAGATTTATGTTCATTCAAATGCAAAATCAGTACCCTGAAAATGTATTATAATTAAAGGGACAACACATACTTTCTTTTAAGTGTATGATACTCTGAAGAAAATATTTCTAAATTAATTAAGTAACAGAGAGTTGTGTTTTATAGCTTCCCCTTCCAGTAAATCAGCAATTTCCCTCATAAAATATAAGGATTAAGCACTATTCGTATGCACACAAGTTATGCATGTTAACTTGCTTTGCCTTGCAATAAAATTACACGGAAAAGTGATTAGTGCACCATACAGAAATTTATTGTTTTCAATATCCATTCAAACATTATTTCCTATACATCTTGTTTTTTGAAGAATTTCAACTCAAAATAAGGATTGCACTTTAAACAGTATACATTAATTCTACTGAAATTTGGTACCCTAGCAAAAAGCATTTTAGATATCATTCCTAAGTGTTTAAACTGTATTTATGTATTTTCCCTTTGTTAAAACTTCACTGTGATATTACTTAGAAAAATATATGAAAATTTTTCTTTTACTTATGATATACAATGAAAATATTTTGCTCTGTGGTTGTTAATTGATACCCATGATACCCATCTCTCTCTCTCTCTCTCTCTCTCTCTCTCTCTCTCTCTCTCTCTGTGTGTGTGTGTGTGTGTGTGTGTGTGTGTGTGTGTGTATTAGAACTCAATTATGTTATAGGTTGGTTTTTTCCTGTGCTCTTGAGGGTTTCTGTATGTATGTGTTTGTAGGCACACAAGATTTATGGCAAACAAAATCATGGAATCCTCCTATCATTATCTCCCTGGGGTAGAAATTTAGGTTTTTGCCACTGAACTGATTTTTTTTTTAGTGTGGAAACTTAAAATCACATCTTTAGTCTCACTGTGAAACAACCTTTCTAGCCCCTTAAGGGATAGATTATTAAAATATGTACTTATTTTATGCTTATCCAAATATTTCCTATCTGATAACTTCTTCTTGAGGTAAACATGAAAATGTTCAGTTGTCAAAGGCTTTAAAATCAATGTTTTAGTGTATGATTGTGGTGGTGACTAGTTGTGATTTCAAATTGTCACAATCTAGAAACACCTGGGAATCAAGATTCAGTGAAGGATTTTCAAAACCAGGTTAACGTGTGGCACATCTGTGGGGACTAACTTGGAATACATTAACTGAGGCAGGAAGATCTGTCCACTGTGGCTGACACTATCCCTCAGCACAGGTGGCTGGACTAGATACTGGAAGAATCCAGCTATGTGAAAACATGCATTCATTATTCTGTTTCCTTATTGAACGAATGGGTATCAGCTCAGGTCCCCCAAGACCAAGTTCTTAGGACAAGAAGATTTATATGAGCAGATGAATTGAGAGTGAGGTCTTCATTGGAGGAGTTAGAGAAAGGATTGAAGGAGCTGAAGGGGTTTACAACCACAGAAGAACAACAATATAAACCAAACAGAGCTCCCAGGGACTAAACCACTACCTAAAGAGGATACATGGACAGACCCATGGCTCCAGCTGCATATGTAGCAGAGGATGGCCTTCATAATCACCAATGAGAGGAGAAGCCCTTGGTCCTGCCAAGGCTGGACCCCCAGTGTAGGGGAATGTCAGAGCAGGGAGGCAGGAAGGGGTGGGTGTTTGGTTTGGAGAAAGGGATAACATTTGAAGTGTAAATAAAAAATATCCAATAAAATCAGACAAATACAGGAGATAGAGGAGAATAAGGGGAAGAAAATAATGGGGAAAGGGAAGGAGTAGTTAACCTTGAGGAGCAACAAAGGAGTATCTCTGTATAGAGAAGGAACATACATGACGCATAGGAAAATGGTGGTTTACAAAAGTAAAGGGGACATCCTGTGTTAGGAGGAGATGTTTAATTTTAATTGGACATGTTAGTAAGGGTAGTTAAAAACGGGGATTTTAACTGCTAGTCTTTAATATTTTGATAGCTGGAATATGGTAGTCAGCCTCAGGAGGAGGAAATGGATAAATATAAGAATAGACCTTTGTGGATAGCTTTAGCAATATAATATAATGTTTTTTAGCAAAGACAGAGATAATGGGGAGAGCAGGGAGGCTAGTCAGAGCCATGGTTGCCATGCTCGGGCTGGCTAGTTTTCCTTCACTTACCTCTTCCTTGACTCTTTCTTGACAATATGGCCATCTGTCCCAAATTCTTACTGCTGTGAATTACCTTCAATGACATACTGTAGCCTGGGATTGAGAGCTAAAATAATTACCTTCTTCCCTGAATTGCTTGTGGCATGGCTATCTTATCACAACAACAGAAACGAAAGCAAAGCTAGAATTGGTAATGATAGGTAGGGATGTTGCTGTGGTAGACCTGAGCCTGTGGCCTTTAGAATTTTGGAAATGTTTTGTAGGAGAAAGTGGGAGAGTTTGGAAATTTGGTGTAGAGTGTAATTGAATACTGGAAGCAAAGCTTAGTGCAACTATTATAGGGGCCATTTATGTGCTATTTCAGACAAGTACTAGGCTGCACTCTTCTCGTGCCTTGAAAGCTTGAGTGATGTGACGTTTGAGAATGATAGACTGGACTGTTTGTCAGAGGAAATTTCAAGGCAAATGGTATCCAGGCTTGTGCTGAACGTAGTTGATACTCAGATGAGTGATGTCCTAGGGAAAAACACCTGTACTGGGAAACTAAAAATGAAACAAGAATCCTTAGATCAAAATCCTGTCCCTCAGAGAAAGCTCCATTCTGTGAATACCAACATTTATTTAAAGGAAATTTTTTTTCATAAGAAGGGTTTCCCCTGCTCTTCACAAACTTCAATAATAATTGAAACCAAGAACTGTGAATTAAAATAAACTCTTCTTCACCTAAGTTGTTTTGTCAGAATATTTTATCACAACAATAGAAGTTAAGCTGAGACAATCAGCATAGTAAAATCCCACTCACCAGTATGAATGGCTGTTAGGGCGACTAGTAACATCTCCTTTGTAATCTCCAAGCGTATAGTTCCTTACGTTCTTTAGCAGAATGTCTAAATGCCGCAATTTCTATACCAGGAAACAAAAAAAAAAAAGGATAAACACCACCAGTATCCTTTTCTTCTGCTTTATCACCACATACTAATCTGTGGTGCATTGGTCATAAAGGCAGGAAACCCCAAACTGGAGAAGTACGAACCAGCAATCTTTGTAGTTAAATGTACTCCTCTATCATAGTATAGATCATGGAAAAGAATTGTCTTTTCTTTCAGTGGATTACTCCTCTGGACCATTGTCATTGTGAATCAAGAGAAAAGCCCTGGATAGAGAATTTTAAAGAATTCACTCCTTCTGAGAAACTACATAATGTTTCAGTCCCATGGATTTAAGTGCCGTGTTATCTTTTAACAACCTTGAAATACTGGACAACTTCGGTATAATGCTTCCTGCCTTAATATATGCTTTCCAAAGCAGGAGGGGTGTTTCTGTGAAGACATGACCTGCTATTCTTTTGCCCATGACATGGTGCAGTACATTGCAATATATCTGAGCCTGAAAGATTTAACCATTATCAAGGGCATTTTGCACAATAAACAACAGGTGAAAGACCATGCTATTTTTTTGTAAATGCCCCACTTCTTAAAAAGTTTTCACCATTTTTGAAGATGTATTGCACGCACTCATAAACAATCTGGCCAGTACTTGCATTACAATAAAATTATTTGAAGTACCACTCGGAAAATCAAGAATATTAAGACAAAATTTTATTTTGAAGGTGATCTTCCAACCCATTAAACATACTAGTTGCTATGCTAAAATTCTTTTTGCAAATTATTTGGAAGAAATACAGAGATAACAAAGATGTTAGCAACCATTTTCATCCTGTTGGTGTAACTGGGATAGGATTTCACTATGTAGCTTAGCCTAATATGAAACTCTCTATTTGGCCTTCACTACATTTAAAAAGTTGTCCTTTCCATTGATCTCCCTGCCTCTGCCCCATTCTCTGAACTCAGCTCTGGGAATCAGTCAAGAGGTTGTTCAGAACTTCATGAGTTCTAAGGGATTTAACTTTGAATATTTACAAGTACGTAGTTGGAAAGTCAACCAAAGAAATGACTTAAGAAGATAGTGAATATTACTTTTTAATAAATATTATTTTGAGAAGAATAATTTACTCGTAAAAAGTGTTATGGACTCAAATGTCTGTTGCAGTATTTTACATGATTTGTGGATCTGAAGCAAGGGATGTTCTTTGTAAATCTATGGTAACCTAATGTTTCCTAAATTTCTCAAATATATACATCAAAACAAATTATAGAAAATACAGGAAATGTATTTTTCACAGTTTTATCATTATATCAGTTATTTACCCTGAAAATTTAGGGAAAGCAAGAATATAAAACTATATAAAACTACATATTTTATTATTTTCTTAGAAGTACAGCTTTGTGAGAAAAATCTTATTTTTCATTAATACTATTCAGAAAAGACAGATAAAATATGCATACATTTTCTGAGAGAACTTTTCTTTTTGGTGATCCAGGTTTTAAAGTTGAATGTTTATGCTCTGAAATTCTACAGAGTATCCATTTGCCATGGGGAACAAAAGAAGCTGTGTTCATTTCCATTTTTGTTTTGAAATGAGTAACATTGCCTTTTAATGTTAATTTTTAATAATGTATGACCTGTAACACATTTTATAAGAAACATTATATTTAATAAAATTTTAATATACTATATTTTTATTCTCAGTCCAAATATTGATGTTAGGCCATTTATGGACTGCTACCCATGAGCACATACTGTCACTTAGTGTGTGCATGTGGTGTGAATGTGATATGTGGAGCCCACACTTAGATGTGAAGGGGCTAGAAGAGGACATCAAATGTCCTGTTGTCTTATTCATTTGAGATAGTTTCTTGTGAAACTGGAGCTCATGGACAACAAGACTTGGAGATCCTTGTCCATTACATTACTGGGAATACCCAGGACTTGGAGCGCATGGCCATATCCAGCTTCTAGCATAGACAGTAAGGATAAAGATTCAGTTCAGGTCCTGATGCTTGCCCTCTTCCCAAATACTCTTGGCTCCTTCCTTATCTTGGATCCAGAAGTGCATGTCATGTCTAATGAGAAAAAAAATCACTTTATCCTGTGGACATCAGGCTACAGTGACCTGAAACAGACAGACCGACCATGGAGCTGCCTAGCTCTAATGATTGCTGGACACTGGTATATAGATAGATACCATGTGTCATCTTGTCACACAGGGAAGTAACTTTGGCCTCAGAGTTTCTGTTCTCAGTACTTCTCAAAATTCCCAGGAGAAAATCTGAACCTGTATGTCGGTACACTACTTCAACATGTGCTGTTTAGTGCATAGTTCTTTAATCACGTCCTTGCCACTATCGAAAGGTATCTGCCATCCCATTAAAGTCGCTGAAAGGCTTGGTGTCAAAGTCAGCGACATAAAAGTGAGACCTACGTGTGCATTCGGCTTCTTTTATTAATGACGCCCCATTGGTATTCTTTGGTTCTTTTTTTTTTTTTTTTTTTGGAGCTGGGGACAGAATCCAGGGCCTTGCGCTTCCTAGGCAAGCGCTCTACCACTGAGCTAAATCCCCAACCCCCCCCATTGGTATTCTTATGTGGCTACTTCTGGGGAGACAAGAACAGACATCCACTCCTTCTGCTTTTGGAACTGACAACGGATCGGTTCCATACATGTAACTCCAAAGTCGAACTTGATGAACTAAAATGTAATTGGAATTACCAACACAAATGTGGATTACAGAAGAAATGACTCGAAGGCATCTATATATCACTAAAGCCGACTCCAATGTGGATTGCAACCCATGACAGTTGGAAACCTACAGTGGGGAAAGAACTACAGGAAGACCAATTACTTGGAAATTGTCGTAATCAGGTAGCCCAGCTGCTCTGAAGCGTTCCTAGGCAGCTGGTCAGAGAGGGAGAATCTCACAGTCCTCACTCTTTGTATGTTTTTTGGGCAGAAAGTAAGCCTGGTCAGTTTCAGGAGCTTCTGGAAGTTATTGAGTTGGTTACAGCCTGAGTTAAATGAGCTTCCCTGCAGATGGAGTATTTCACTTCCCCATAGAACACCCTGTTGCTTTACATTAAAATCCATGTCTTAACTAACTCCCTTCCAAGATAGCAATTTTAGTCGGAAACTACTACACACATTTCACAGAATACTTGCCTAGAACACACATGATACTCATTTTACAGAATACTTTCCTAGGACACACATGAATTTAGGCTTTCCTAGCCCTCCTCAATGTATTGAAACTCACAGCATCTTTCTTTCTTTCTTTTTTTTTTTCTGTTCATAAAAGCACCTCTAGATTCCTGGATATCTTCCATCAACTGATCCCATTCTTACCCAGTGGAAAATATGGGTTTATAACCATGAGTTCAGACTTGCACCTAATGTATAAAATGTACACCTTGTATGTATACAAAATTATCTATAATATTTAGCCTACAATATATCCATATTATGTTTCACATCAATAACATACTTTCAATATTATAACAATTAAATACACATATGTCTATAATTATACATATAGTATACATGTGAGTGTCTTTTTCCATATATAAATATATGATCTTATGTTTATTTATATTTGCATTTAAGGACATATACAAATTATATTCTTTAACTTTTGCTCTTTAAAATTGCTTAAATTAATTGAAAACAGGATTATGAATTCTTTGTGAGTGTATGATTATGAGGGCATATTTAGTTCAAAAACTGAAGAAAATAAAACTTACAAAAGTTAAAAGTTATAGTTCATGTGTTTTGAAGCATTTAATTCATATATTTTGAAAAAATTTTTATGAAACTATCATTATCTATAAGTAACAATACCTGACATTAATTCTTAATATAAATATAAACTGTTCAACTATTAGTGTTGTTTAATGCACATATTTTCTGATGAAAACTATATTTTAATTTATTTTGAGTAGTGAACATTACATAAAATAACCCAACACTTTCTTTCATAAAGGATGTGTTTCATTATAATTTTATAACCTAAGCAAATAAATTAATATATTTGAATCATTTCATCTTTGTTGCCTTAGCATTTAAGCATGTGCTCCTTGGTTTTACAGTTTTTGATTGGATCTCATTATGTAGCTGACCTGGATAATGCTGATAGAACTCAGCAACTGGCTTGCCTCTGCCTCCTGAGTGCTGGAATTATAGGCATTCATCACGATTGGCAGTGTAAGCTTCTTATTACTTGAGTTAAAAACAAACAAAAATGTTAATTGTTTCTGAAAGAAAATGTAATTTCACCAAAAATATTAATTGTTCTTAAATGTTCAGTGGAACATATTAGAATCATTGTGGAGTTTTTCAGGTTGTTTTTTTGAGTCTTTCATTAAAAGAATTTTTTAAAAAATGTTTTTCATACAATAAAATTTTATTTTATTCTTCCCCCTTCTCAAATCCTCCCAGAACTTCCCTGCCTCCCTATATATTTAAACTCTCTCTCTTTCCCTCTCTCTCTCTCTCTCTCTCTCTCTTTTTCTCTCTCTCTTTCTCTCCCTCTCCCTCCCCCTCCCCCTCCCCCTCCCTCTCCCTCACCTTCTCTCTCCAAATTATACAAACAGTAAAAAGTAAAAGCCAATACAAAAAAAAATAGTACACAGAATCTGTTTTACTTGTCAACTAGTCCTGAGCATGAGGCCTGCTCTGAAGTGAGCTTAGTTGTGTCGTCCCATTTGATAAAACAGTTTTCACAAACAAGTATCAAATGCAAATAGCTTCTTAACCAGATCTTCTGAAAAAATGGTCTGATCTTTATAAGTTCATACATGTGTAGGTCCTGCTGTGTTTGGAAGACAGTTTTCTTGAGGTCACTCACCACATCTGTTATTTCTTTTAATGATCTTTTCACCTTCTCTTCTGAATAAATCCTTAAGCCTAGAGAGGAGGGAGTTTGACAAATAATACTGTTTATGCTTTAGTTCTCCAAAATCTCTTATTCTTTGCACACTGTCCATTTGTATATCTTGTTGTTAGTCACTATCTATTGCACAAAGAAGGTTAACTGATTGGATTGAGTGATGATGTCATCTGTGGGTAAATCAGAGTTTTTATTACTATGTTTATTCAGCATATTAGTAATATTAGGTTTTCCTCTAGGCCTATGTCCCATCTATCTCAGTTTCCTGGCCATTTCAGCAGTATCGTTGGGCCTAAAATCCAGTCGGAAAAGAGCTGATTACAACCATATATTTGTACTCTTTTTGTACCATTATTTATTGCAAAAAAGACTGCAGTTGTAGGTCACAGATTTTTGGATCTGTTATTAATGATTACATTTCCCCTCTGCTAGTATGAAAGCTTCTTTCTAGTACCATGAATGCTAGTCAGTGGGAGTGATACTTCTATTACAGTATGAGCTTGATGTCTCCACAGTCAATGAAACCAGTAGGTTGTATTTTCAACAAGAGGCCCATAACATAAGGTTATGCAGAGTAATCAATAACTTTCACAGCTGTACATGGTGCTTGGGAAAGGATCTATGAGACTCCTTTGACTAATAATATGCTGTAGCTCTTTTTGGCATTGGAGGTTTTGCTTGGTGCTGTAAGATGTCTAATTCCTTCCCAATTTTATAGTTAACTATATTTAACTTCCTTTCATGAATGTGTATGTTTTCAGAATGTTGTACAGAGTTTGGTATATGTTCAGTTCTGTAAACGGTCATTGGTGGCATTCTTTCTCCCCATATTCCCTTCTTTTCCATGTCCTCTCTAACATTTTTATTCTACTTTCCCTTCCTCTCTTTATAACAGTGCACTCTATCTACTTATTTGGAATATTCCCAACGTTTTCTTACTTGGATAGAACCCAGACTGTGTAACAACAACCAAAGAACCACACATATACTCTACAGATACTTATACCAAGAAACATAAACATAAATAACCAATACAATATGTCTCTCCAGAAGGCAGAAACCCATTTGCGGTCCTGATAAACACTGATGAATTTCAGCCACACAAGCCGATTCACCAAGCATGTGATTGTGCCCAGCCTAGCATTCACACTGTGATTGTCTTACCTAACACTTGTATGTAATGGCACTCTTGCTTGTCAGATCACTCCAGTATTTGTGGTCAATTAATCTTTTTATTTGATAAAATGTCAATGAACCACAAAATTGGGTATTTCTGATATTAGAATATGTCATAAAGTAGTCCTGAGGTGCTTCCTCTCATCCACAAACTAAAAGTACAACAATATATTTTATAAAAAAAGGGAACATATTTATACGACTTATATTACAGTACAAAATTATGTTTTATAAAATTATCTTTTGGGGAATAAGTGTGTGTTTGTGCCCATGTGCATGTGGTGTGTGTGTGTGTATGTTTGTGTGTAAAGGTACTCCCATAATGTGTTCATTTAGAAGTCAAGAGATAACTTCAAAGTATGTTTTCTTTCAACTAAGTGAATCTTGAGGATCAAACAGATATTGTCAGTTCTTGGCAAGTTCCTTTACCCATGGAGCAATCTCATCTTTTATTTTCTTACTAGATTTCCTTAATAATTATTCTGTGCCTAAATTATAAATTAATCTTTATTTTACATTTAAGTATGGAAAAAAGGAAAAAACAAGATTCAGTAGTTTCTGATTTCAGATAAGATGAATAAAGATACATAATTAGATAATTCCATAGTATAAAGACCTCATAATTTTTATTCTTAAATTTCTATTCTCATATAATATTTTCTAAGGTGTTTTCTGATAAATAACTCTATAACACAAAACATAATATTATGTTTGAAACATGTCTCTTAATAAGGCAGGTAGGATTCCCCATTATTTTGTTCATCATTGTGAAGATGAGTTAGGTCTAATGTATAATTTTCTACATTATATTGAATATCATCTTGTGAATTTAGAAAATTTATTTTCATAATAAAAATATTAAAAATTTAATACTATTTATGCATCAGGACTTTACTATTTAAGTCCTCTGTAGTTTACATGTCAACTATTATTCAGTTATATGTGATATATGATGACTGATTATTTCTTTATTGCTATTAAAACAGGTGTTTATGAGCTTTATATAATTTTTGTGTAAATTCTGAAGATCAGTCTAGCTCTCTTTGTGAGTTAATTAGGAACTTACAGAAGGGAAATAAGAGTTTTTCTCTCTGAGTCACAGAGTTTTAACCTGTACGAAAAAATGCATTTTAAAGAGAAACACTCTTGACTAAGAGAGGGAATATCATTCTGGAGTTGGGATGACAGTGCTATTGCAGAGGGCTGCAAATAGGAAAAAGGAGGAACAAGCAACAGAAATAAAAGGATCCTCGTATTGAAAGTTCTTTGGACAGGGTTAGAATAGTCATATTCTTTTTTTTTTTTTTTATCTATTCTCAGCTTCCTTGGGAATCACCATTCCTTTTTTTTTTTTTTTTTTTATTAACTTGAGTATTTCTTATATACATTTCGAGTGTTATTCCCTTTCCCGGTATCCGGGCAAACATCCCCCTCCCCCCTCCCCTTCCTTATGGGTGTTCCTCTCCCGACCCTCCCCCCATTGCCGCCCTCCCCCCACCAGTCTAGTTCACTGGGGTTGCAGTCTTAGCAGAACCCAGGGCTTCCCCTTCCACTGGTGCTCTTACTAGGATATTCATTGCTACCTATGAGGTCAGAGTCCAGGGTCAGTCCATGTATAGTCTTTAGGTAGTGGCTTAGTCCCTGGAAGCTCTGGTTGCTTGGTATTGTTGTACATATGGGGTCTCGGGTCCCTTCAAGATCTTCCAGTTCTTTCTCTGATTCCTTCAACGGGGGTCCTATTCTCAGTTCAGTGGTTTGCTGCTGGCATTCGCCTCTGTATTTGCTGTATTCTGGCTGTGTCTCTCAGGAGAGATCTACATCCGGCTCCTGTCGGTCTGCACTTCTTTGCTTCATCCATCTTGTCTAATTGGGTGGCTGTATATGTATGGGCCACATGTGGGGCAGGCTCTGAATGGGTGTTCCTTCAGTCTCTGTTTTAATCTTTGCCTCTCTCTTCCCTGCCAAGGGTATTCTTGTTCCCCTTTTAAAGAAGGAGTGAAGCATTCACATCTTGATCATCCGTCTTGAGTTTCATTTGTTCTAGGCATCTAGGGTAATTCAAGCATTTGGGCTAATAGACACTTATCAATGAGTGCATACCATGTATGTCTTTCTGTGATTGGGTTAGCTCACTCAGGATGATGTTTTCCAGTTCCAACCATTTGCCTACGAATTTCATAAAGTCGTTGTTTTTGATAGCTGAGTAATATTCCATTGTGTAGATGTAACACATTTTCTGTATCCACTCCTCTGTTGAAGGGCATCTGGGTTCTTTCCAGCTTCTGGCTATTATAAATAAGGCTGCACTGAACATAGTGGAGCACGTGTCTTTTTTATATGTTGGGGCATCTTTTGGGTATATGCCCAAGAGAGGTATAGCTGGATCCTCAGGCAGTTCAATGTCCAATTTTCTGAGGATCCTCCAGACTGATTTTCAGAATGGTTGTACCAGTTTGCAATCCCACCAAAAATGGAGGAGTGTTCCTCTTTCTCCACATCCTCGCCAGCATCTGCTGTCACCTGAGTTTTTGATCATAGCCATTCTCACTGGTGTGAGGTGAAATCTCAGGGTTATTTTGATTTGCATTTCCCTTATGACTAAAGATGTTGAACATTTCTTTAGGTGTTTCTCAGCCATTTGGCATTCCTCAGCTGTGAATTCTTTGTTTAGCTCTGAACCCTATTTTTTAATAGGGTTATTTGTTTCCCTGCGGTCTAACTTCTTGAGTTCTTTGTATATTTTGGATATAAGGCCTCTATCTGTTGTAGGATTGGTAAAGATCTTTTCCCAATCTGTTGGTTGCCGTTTTGTCCTAACCACAGTGTCCTTTGCCTTACAGAAGCTTTGCAGTTTTATGAGATCCCATTTGTCGATTCTTGATCTTAGAGCGTAAGCCATTGGTGTTTTGTTTAGGAAATTTTTTCCAGTGCCCATGTGTTCCAGATGCTTCCCTAGTTTTTCTTCTATTAGTTTGAGTGTGTCTGGTTTGATGTGGAGGTCCTTGATCCACTTGGACTTAAGCTTTGTACAGGGTGATAAGCATGGATCGATCTGCATTCTTCTACATGTTGCCCTCCAGTTGAACCAGCACCATTTGCTGAAAATGCTATCTTTTTTCCATTGGATGGTTTTGGCTCCTTTGTCAAAAATCAAGTGACCATAGGTGTGTGGGTTCATTTCTGGGTCTTCAATTCTATTCCATTGGTCTATCTGTCTGTCTCTGTACCAATACCATGCAGTTTTTATCACTATTGCTCTGTAATACTGCTTGAGTTCAGGGATAGTGATTCCCCCTGAAGTCCTTTTATTGTTGAGGATAGCTTTAGCTATCCTGGGTTTTCTGTTATTCCAGATGAATTTGCAAATTGTTCTGTCTAACTCTTTGAAGAATTGGATTGGTATTTTGATGTGGATTGCATTGAATCTGTAGATTGCTTTTGGTAAAATGGCCATTTTTACTATATTAATCCTGCCAATCCATGAGCATGGGAAATCTTTCCATCTTCTGAGGTCTTCTTCAATTTCCTTCTTCAGTGTCTTGAAGTTCTTATTGTACAGATCTTTTACTTGCTTTGTTAAAGTCACACCGAGGTACTTTATATTATTTGGGTCTATTATGAAGGGTGTCGTTTCCCTAATTTCTTTCTCGGCTTGTTTCTCTTTTGTATAGAGGAAGGCAACTGATTTATTTGAGTTAATTTTATACCCAGCCACTTTGCTGAAGTTGTCTATCAGCTTTAGTAGTTCTCTGGTGGAACTTTTGGGATCACTTAAATATACTATCATATCATCTGCAAATAGTGATATTTTGACTTCTTCTTTTCCGATCTGTATCCCCTTGACCTCCTTTTGTTGTCTGATTGCTCTGGCTAGAACTTCAAGAACTATATTGAATAAGTAGGGAGAGAGTGGGCAGCCTTGTCTAGTCCCTGATTTTATGGAAAACCATCAACGTGATCCATTATATAAACAAACTGAAAGAACAAAACCACATGATCATTTCATTAGATGCTGAGAAAGCATTTGACAAAATTCAACACCCCTTCATGATAAAGGTCCTGGAAAGAATAGAATAGTCATATTTCTAATAAGCAGTCAATGTTCTTACTGAGAAGTCCATACCTCATACTAACTACAAGCCTCGTCTTACTTTATTTCTCTGCTGATCTCATGCAGAAATACAGTGGAGTAATACTTTTTCATGTCTCACTATTTTCTGCCTATTATATATAGATATATAATATATAGATCCATTTCTATTCTTTTCTTAAACTATCGTTGTCTACAGGACGTTTGCTGTTGGACAGTTAATAAATATTTAAAACGACATATTGAAAATAGAAAATATAATATTCCTTCTTCTAGTTGTGATATTTACAAATATAGAAAATTGTTCCTTTTATTTGCTCTATAAAGACTGTTTTATTTGGTTAATCAGTGTCCTTTTTACCTTTCTTTTAACCAACCATGAACAACATGCCAAATCACAGCATCTCCATCAACATGTTGTCTTCAGAATCACATAGCTAATCCTAATTCCCACCTTTCCCTCCCTAGTTAACGTCACTGATATAACTTAGTTGGCCTGTTTGATCCCTTACTGAGACTTGGGTTTCAGCATTTACCTATGTTTTCAACATAAGAATCAGATCTTCTGTTTACAGGTCAGTAAAAACTTGAATTTGCTTTGTTCAACTAGGATTCTACAAAAGGGCATCTTACTTTTTTGAAGAGAAATTCAGCCCTTTCTAGGGACCTGGCAGAGAACGCACTTGTCTCTCACACACTTGCTTCCAGTATGGGAAAACAGACACAAAGGTGAAAGCAAGACTATATGTTGACTGACCCTGGGCTCCAAATTCATAGGTAGCAATGAATAGCCTTGTAGGGGCACTAGCGGAAATGGAGGACCTTGGTCCTGCCAAGGCTGGACCCCCAGTGTACGGGATTGTTGGGGGGCGTTAATGGGGGGGTGGATAGGGAGGGGAACACCCATATACAAGGGGGAGATGTTAGGGGAATGATGGCCTGGAAACCAGGAAAGGGAATAAAATGTGAAATGTAAATAAGAGATACCCAATTTAATAAAAATGAAAGAAAAAAATCATAAGCAGTTACAAGCAGACAGCGACGAGAACTGCTGTGGAATGCTGGGCAAAGCATTGATGTCTTTCTCCCATCTGCCCATCACCTGTTTTCTCTACCACTGCCCTCCAGTTACACCAGTGAGAACAGTTTGCCTGCCTCACAACCAGCTTACTTGCTTTGTGTGCTGCTCTGGCTTTTCCCAAGGCCTGCAATGTTCTGTCACTTAACAAACACAAATCTTGCCATTTTGTTTCACTTATGGTCCTAGTCAAATGTCGCCCTATTTAATAGACCACATGGAGTCACTCTATAAATAACTGAAATCCACTGACTTCCTCACCTTTCTGTTCTCATTGCTGTCCACCCATAACTGTTTTTCTACATAATTTTGCTTTCACGTTGGTATCTGTTTTCCCATCTCAGAAGCAAGTGTGAGAGACAAGTGTGCTCTCTGCCAGGTCCCCAGAAGCTACTGCAATATCTAGTGCACTTTATTTATTTACATGTTTTGAAACAATCCGCTAAGTGCATCAATTGATGCTTGGTGCTTCCAGGTGCCTAAGGATTCTTTAATTGTCTGCACATCACGTGTTTACTTTGCAGCACTGGTACCATTTAAGGCTCTTAATAAACATTCTGCTTATTCTCCAGGTTATATCATTCAATTGTCTATGCCTTCCATTTGGTTGTGTAAATATAAACACTCTTTTTTCTGTTTTATTAAGTAGTATTCTCATTTATTCTTTGAGAATTTTATACAATGTAGTTTTCTCATTCATTTATTTATTTAGTTATTCACTTTACATCCAATCACTGATCCCCAATTCTGGTCCCCACTTCACACAGCAACTCTCCCTTCTTTCCCATCCCTTTCTCCTCTATAGTGTAGAGGCTCCCGCCTGGGTATCATCCCACCCTGGCACTTTGAGTCACTGAAGGACTAGGCTCATTCTTTCCCTCTAAGGCCAGACAAGGTGTCTCACTTAGGAGAACAGCATCCGCAGATTCAGGTAAACCCTCACCTTCATTTGTTAGGGCACTTGTTTGAAAACCAATCTGCACATCTACATATATGAGGTGTGAGGCAGGCTATATCTAGCTCCTGCTGGCTCTTTTGTTGGTGGTTCAATTTCTGTGAGCTCCTAAGGGTCCAGGTTAGTTGACTTAGTTGTTCTTCTTTTGGGGTCCCTATACCCTCTGGGTACCTCTATCCTCCCCTCAACTTTCCTACAACACTTCCTGAGCTCTATCTAATGCTTGATTGTGGGTCTCTGCACCTGTTTCTATTAGCTGCTGGGTGGAGCCTCTAAGAGGACAGTTATACTAGGCTCCTGTCTGCAAGCAAAACAGAGTATCATCAGTAGTGTTGGTGTTGCCTCATGCTAATGGAATAGATATCAAGTTTCGCCAATCATTGGTTGGCCATTCCTTCTGTTCTGTTCTATCTTTTTCCCTGCAGATCTTGTTAGTAGGGCACAATATGTTTTGATCATATTCATCCTTCCTTCCCTCAAATCTGCCACCTCTTATCAGACCTCCCTCCCTAACTGACTTAATATTATTTCTTTCTCTTTTCCTTAAAAACAAAAGCACTTGTCCACTTTGTTTTGGCCAACTATTCTTACATGTGGGCAATATATCAATTGTTACTTCACTAATAGAAACTGTCTTTCTCTTCCTCAACGATAAGATTCCAATAGATCTCAGCTAGGGATAAGACTTCATAAAACAATCCCTTCTCCATACTAGAATCTTGTTTAGATTGACCTTATAAAGGTCTTATGAAAGTTGTAAGAATCTCTTTTATTTCACGTGTTCATGTGCTCTCTTCTGTGAACACACTGTTCCATTGACATCATCCACCAACTCTGGGTCCCACAATCTGTATGTCTCCTCTTCTTTGTAGATTCCTGAGTCTTCAGGGCATATATGAGACATAAATATCAGAATTTGAGCTGAGCATTATAATGTTTCTTATTCTCTAAACAAAAGTGAGTGCATCAATCTAGCTTTTTATTGGATATATCACTGGGCAATCTTCTAAAATCCTCATTTGTTCCCACGTTTGTCATTTGAGCTTGAATCTCTGTTTTTTGAAAACTAGACATTATTTAACCAGTTTCTCAAATAACTGTGAAGGTAGCTTTATCATTTCCATTCTCACATATACTTATTATAAAACATGCTAAAGGAAGAAAATGGTCCATCCCTCCCACAATACCACAAATTGAGTTATAGAGTTCAGAGGATTAACAGTTCAAAGTCATCTTTTGTCTTCAATCTCGATTACAAAAGAGTTGGAGGACAGCTGAACCAAGTGAAATGCTGTTCAAAAGGTTTGATTTTGAAGATTCGTTATGTGGTTGATGGTGAGTTAGAGGCATGGATAGGAAAGAGAATCAGTACTTCACTCCCATCTCTGAGGGGCAACAGCAAGACCCAGAGATAAATTAAACCATCTAATTTCTGCCTTCTTTAAAAACACTTCCATAACTCCTGCTCTCTATACACACCATGGTATCACTGCCCTGTTCCTGTTTGAGCCTAGCAGATCCCTCCTTATTAAAGTACTTTGTTTTTACTATCCGTCTGTCATGTGCCACCATAGGGCCCATCTGACAAAAAAAATGTAGAAATGCACAACAGTACAACTCTTCAAAGACATATACACTAGTTTTAATAGATAACATTTAGTGGCATTACATAAATGAGACTCACTGGCAACCTTCCCTAGATATTGGGCCAAATCCTTTCTCATCTTCTATCTTCAGAATACACTACACCTTCTAGACAATTAGTAAAACCTAGGTCCTTCTGCTTAAAATTCTATTTGTTCACTGTGTGCCTAATATCAGTTTTCTCCTTAATTGTATACCATACTACACACACTCACACACCACATACCCCAAAATTTCTGTCTCTCATCTGATGATTATGAATATATGAGAGCATATAAGCTCAAAATTGTTAACAGGCTGAATTTGATATTGGAATCCAACATGAAAATACCAAGAATAAACTTACATATAAGTCTCAGGTTCTCAAGTACACCAAGAAATATTACTGACTTTCATATACTCAACATCTCCCTAAAGTAGAAATACAATACAATGATTGCTATCACTAAGCTATAGATTCAAGCCTCATACTTACACTCAAAAAAGATATCCAGCATTATTATAATATATAAACTTGGATATGCATTTATAAAACGTTATACATTATAACATAAAATACAAACAAATTTTTGACCTAGTTTTGGAAACAGGACCTTTATTAACATAAGGATAATTATGGAAAGTAGGTGGGCATTCCAAATTTATTATGAATATTCTGTGCATTAGTACAAGAGAGAAATGCCCTCAATTTATGACTGTTACTGTCTTTTGTTTTGGGGTTCATAAAAATAATCATTAAGCTGAGCAACTTTTCATGTGACTTTCCTGAAACTTCTGAGCACTGAGTCACTGCAGTGACTTTCCTGAAACTTCTGAGCACTGAGTCACTGCAGTGACTTTCCTGAAACTTCTGAGCACTGAGTCACTGCAGTGACTTTCCTGAAAGAGATCTATTTCTTCTTACAGTGCGTGTTTATGGCAAGATGAGCCTATGCAAATCAGAAACACACATTAAATTCTGATAAATAATATTTATAAATAGGCAAAACCTAAAATATCATTTAGATTTTTGTCGAGAAGTATGTGCATAAACAAATAGACTGAAATGTCTTTTAGAGGAAAAAATAAATGTTCAGCTATCTGAAACTCTTAAATGAAATCCATGCCTGTTTTGTTTTTCCTATGTTATATTTTCCTAGAAAAAAATCATTTGCTAAGACAAAATATTACAGAGTGATTAAATGAGTCAGAAATGTATTTCCCCAAAATATAAAAGCACTTTTAATGCATCCATGCCAGATGCTGTGTCTTTTAACCCCCGAAGAACCGTTCAATCTGTTGTTCGTACAAACCATTGCTATTGTGCTGAAATGGCGATAAATACGGAAGGAAAGCTGTCCTCTCATCAAGTCATTGCGCACCGTTCATGATTTATGACCAACCTGAAGACAACCAAAGGGATGAAGATAATAAAGTCCTGGGACTGTTTGATAGGCCTGTCCTGGTAGATTCCATCCAGGGTCAGGGGAATTTTACACTTGCTTATGATGATGCCCACTGAGAGTTTTCTTCAAGTGTCGTAATTCTCCAGGAGTCTCAAATAATCACAATACAGAGCCAGTTGTTTAAGATACTTGTCTCCAGAAGCCTTTTGTGAGATGGTCCTGAGATAATTTAAATACTTAATTGCATCTTTCAAATATCTGGACATTAAAAAAAATTATTGTTCTGCACCTTGCTCTGTCCACTGCCTGCCCTGACATTGATTGGATAGCTAAGTTTCTGAGACCATTCAACTCAGGTACCTTAATAGACATCTCATGTAACTCACATTTTTGTTGAAATTTGGGCAAAGAATGTTCTAACACATTTTCAAATCATATACTCTTTTTCGGGTACAAATTAACAAGCATGCCTATTTGTAAATTGTTTGAATTGTGTTATAATCTTACTTGAGACCTTATCCTGGCAATGTAATTGCAGCAGAGTTACAATTACGATTGAACCTCATTAATTAGGTGTCCGTGTTCTGCAGTTAACATGATGAACATGTAAACTGTTTCCCCTTTGTGAATTCTTCCAATTTTCACAGATGCAGATACGCTAGCATACAAGCTATCAGTTTCTATTAAGCACAGTGGATGACACTTATACCATACTGATGCTTTAGTAGCTGGGTTTTACAATGTCTCTGCTCACACATAAAGTCTTTAAAAGCTGCTTTTGTTTTTACCAGCTCAATTAGTTTTCTTCATTCCATAGGGACAGTATTCCCAATAATACAAAATATATTATACTCCTCACATTCAGTAAAACAGCGCTTTCTATAGAGAGAATAGAAGAGTGCTTTAAGTGATATATAACACATATTTCTCCAACTAGCTCATGGTATAACATTTTACACTTCAACTTAACGTTTCTAAAAATTTGTGGGCATGAAACCATTAGTATGATTGGTGTGTGTGCATGTGTGTGTGTGTGGACGTGCATGCGTGTCCCTGTATGTGTGTCTGTGTATATCTGTATCTGTAAGGAATGGAGGGACTTTACTTTGTTAAGACTTAATAAGGAGAAAAATATGCTGTATTCTCAACTTAGAATAAAATAAAATTACTTTTCCCTACAACCATTTATTCAAAAGTTAAAAACAACATATTAATTATAGTCTTGAATGCAAAGAAAATGCCCAGATTCTCTTAAAAAACAAAAAGCAAAAAGAAAGAAACCAACCAACAAAAACAAGGACAGTTACCAATGTGCTTTCTATGACCGCACGCAGTATCCCGAGTCAAAGCTACTTGGGGGAGGAAAGAGTGTAATAGGCTTGCAGGTTCTTGCCCAACCTTGAGGAAAAACAAAGCAAGAAACCAGTGCAGAAAACATGAGACAGGAAATGAAACAGAATTCGGAGGAATGCTGCCTACTACCTTACTTCCCTTGACTCACTCAGTTACGTTCATATATAATCCAGGACCATCTGACCAAGACCGATACTGTCCACAGTGTTTATGAGTTAGTCTTTAATCAAGAAAATGTCGGTCAGATGTATTCCCTCACTGCCAATCAATGGAGGCAATTCCTCAACTGATAATTTTTCTTTCCAGGTGACTCTAGTTTAGGTAAAGTTGACAAAAACTAACCAACACAATTCACTTGTAAATTTGGCATACAGACCCACCACTGTTAAACCATTTCCTTTCCTTTATTGCTTATGCCCAAGAGCTGATGCTGCTATCCCAGAAAATAACATACCTTAATTTAAAACTCAAACAGTCTTTAAGAATTTAAACTTATATTAAGTGTGAGACATTTTTGAAATTCAATGTCCTTAACTCCTGCAAAATAAAACAAAGTTACATATCTATTCATTCCATAAGCAAAACCACAAACAAAGAACAGGCCACAGTGTAATGAGATCAAACCAAAACAAAAATCAAATAGTTCAATGTCTGGAACTAGCTCATTACACTCTGAGCTCCAGAGGGCCTGAGCAGCTGGGTGTCACATTTCTGGTTCTACCCAGAGTAAACATACAGTATACCATTGTATAGTGAGGCTGGATGTACTCACTGTCCTGACATTTCTCAGATCTCTACTGCTAAAGAGAATATGTCTTTATCTTTTGAGACTCTAAAATTTGCCACATGGTCTCATGCCTCAGGTTCTCTCCCTCTCTCTCTCTCTTTTTTAAAGGTATATATATATTATATAAAATATGAATGTATATGAATATATATTCTTTTTTAAGTATGCACTTCTCTTATATTGGATATTTTTATTTACATTTCAAATGTTATTCCCTTTCCTGGTTTCCTGTCCATAAGCCTCCTATCCCATCCCCGCTTCCCCTGGTACATAAAGATTTGTGTTCAATTTATGAGGCTAAATTTTGTGTGTATTTCTACACTAATCTTCCAACATTTTCATTTCGTGATTATGTTCTTATTCCCCTTACCTAAAATATTCAACATCCATATGTTGTTTGAAAACAATTCCATAGTGATCATCTTAAATTACCTTTGTGTTAGTATTTTTTGGCATATATGATAAATTGATATTTATTAGACATTCATATTTATTCTGTGGTTGTTGTGGGTATATTACATGTTTATCGTAATGATTTTAACAGCCTTTTGGACTGCTTATCACAATACTTTTCCTTTTTCATAAATCAAAATAAACTAGTGGAAGAGATCTTGGGCCAGACACCCCAGGAGCAAATGCTATTGTGGGTCTTAGCCCAGTAAATTTGACGAAAAAACACAGACTACTATGACATATTTGCAACACACACCAATACCTACTTCTGAGTTGACTCGATCAATATGAACTGATGACATATGTATGTGGAACTTCAGTGTTTATTTAAAAGAGATGGCCTTCTAACAAATACCTCAACAGCAGCAACATCTCACAGTTCGAGTTACTGCAAGAGATTTTAAATCTTGCAAACCAAGTCCTTTTTAAAAACTGTATAACACTTAAATGTTCTCAGTAGTACCACTTCTTGTATAGGCTTAGGTTTTGTTATAAAGGAAAATTAATTTCAGCATCACAGAACTATGTGAATTAAATGAGCTAATTTGCAGCACAAACTCTGCAAATCTCTGTACGTGAAGAAAAGGAAAAGGACTGTAGATAGTACAGAGAGTTCCCATGGATCAGTTTCATTTATGGTTAATAGTTAATATATAATATAGAAAAATTACTATTATTGTGACATTTCTATCACAAAAACTATACTTATTCAAGTTTCCTCGATACCTTTTCAAAGGCTACTGTCATTCAACATTTCAGGATCCTGTAGAAGAGACCATGCTACACTAAACTAGTCTCAAGAGATTGAGACATTCTCTAAAATAGTTCCTGTCTTCTAAGAGATTTTTCTTTTTTGAGATGAAGTAGCAAATAATTTACAGAATTGCTCTATTAGGACATCTCAGATGTTTGTATATGATCAGGATTTAAATTGGGACATTTGAAGATGCCAGGAATAGCTCCTCTAAATATCATGCCCAAAGCTGTCACTTGACTTATCTTGAGTGTTACAGTGATCCCTGGCCTGCTTTTTCTCCAAGATCTCGCTCCATTCATGCTCTTTAACTCTAGCTGGAGGGACAACCTACAGCTAAAGAGTTAGAATAGTCAGGGTTTAAGAGATGCACCAGCAGGTGTGAAATGATTCTTCATTTCCCACTGGACCAGAGTTTGATTTTCAGTGCACTGACCATACCCACCTGTAACTCCTGTTCTTGGAGATCCAATGACCTCTTTGATCTCTAAGGCCATCATCATGCACATGTCATACACTACCATAGACACATAAACATAAAGAAAAATAAAAGCAGTAAGAAAACTATTCTGCGTTGATTATGGTCAAAAATCCACACAAAGTTTTAGACATTTTTCAGTATTAGATATTTGCACACACTCCAAGTTCTACCTAACTTATACTGTATGATATGTAGGTAGACACAGAATAGTACTTATTTCATCAACTAATTTATCATTTAACAGTATTCTTTTCCTCAATTTTGCAAACTTTCCTAATGTAAAAGCTTTTAGTTGTCTCTTTCATCTGTTTGACATTCTCCCGTTTTGAATCAGACTTACATTAGAATGAATTATCAGATTATATCAACATAACATGTTGTAATTTTTATTGGTGGTATGGACTGATTTCCTATTGTTATAAATATTCTTAAATGACTTAATACTTTTTACAAAGCCTTGCATATAATGTTTAATTATATTCCTAATTTTTATTCAACTGTTCTAGTAAATATATTGAATAAAATTAAATAATTATTTATATTCAATGTTGTAAAAATCATTCTGTATAAAATATATGGATTGTTATGTGAAAGGCAGTAAGCAAAAGATTCTAGTAGGAATGAGTATGCACCTAGGAAATTGTTATATAAAACACAGACAAAATTTATAAGCATATATATTACCTTTTTTACTTAATATCTTCAACACTTAGTACCTTTTTAAAGTAAGTTATTTTAACTGAAGTTAAATTTGATGTTGAGTGATTTTTTTTAAGTAGACAGGTAAGGGGAACTGAGAGATGAACCAGGAGGTAAAAGTGATTGCTGCACAAACATGAGAACCTGAATCTTCAAAGAACCTATACCAGATGAGGAGGCCCTGGTATAGGACACATTCCTATGACTTCAGTCTTAGGGTAGTGTCAGGATTACCAGATCCTCAATAGTCCCTGGCCAGCCAACTGTGAGCACCAGATTCAGAAACAAACAAACAAAAACAAACAAACAAACTCAAAAATTTAAAGAAAAAATAAAAATAAGAGAGGGTATAGAGATAGTCTGGATTGCCTTCCGGCTTTCACAAATCTGTGACTGGACTAGTGAACCTGGAAAAGCACATACATATGTGCACACACACACATCACGTATGTGTAAAACCAGAAACAAATAGAACAATTGAGGACCATGTTTACTGCCAACCTCTGGTCAGCGCACACACATGCCACATTTCCACAGGTATCTTGCCAGCTTTATTCTTCTGCCCCATGAACACATGAAGTTAAAAAAATTATATTTATTGTAGTTAATACTAAACACATGCTTTAAATCAGCATGAATTATTAAGTATAAAAGTAAGTTGTCTATACCTGCCTGTGTATCCTGAATTTCACAGGCTTATTCTAGTAAGAAGAGAAAGCAGACTTTAAGACAATAATTAAGGTGCTATACATGCTTCTAACAGTTTAAAAAAAAACAGGCATGCTTCCAGTACTAGAGAATACAGAAGTGTATGTAAAAACCTTTCCTAATTCATGATATATAATTTAACAATACAGGCTAGATATCAAGTACTAATTATGAGTTCAACAACCTCATTTTTGTCATTTTTCTTATTTTTTTACATTTTATGTTGTAATTTTGATATTAACAAGTTTTGTAAAGATCCCTGCATAACCCCATATTGATCTGCTGGCTGAGTGAACGTAGTGTTTGTTGGTGAACTTCGTTGATTGATTCATTGTAATTGTGGACTGTATAAACCTCATGCTGAGCGGTAAGGCATTTGGTATGCTCATCGCCCCTGTTGGAACTCAGCTTCACGTATAAGACTTGATCTTACAGCTGTTAAATAAAAAAGAAGCTAATGTCTTACAGAATGACACCACAAAAGAGAAAAACTGAAAGTGAAATATATGATCTGGAGTTCATATTAAGTCATGAATTTTATATTCAGTCAACTCTTTACAGTGTCGTGATCCATCCCCTGCAATATGTACTGTGTAGAGAAATGTATCTTGGCATATAGAAGCATTAGTGGGCATTGGCAGTCATTTTAAAAGAAATAATTTACTGGTAATTATTCCTTCCTTCTTTAAATTTTATATTTAGAATATGGGCACATCTTATTTCCCAAAAACTTACAATGTACAATTTGGTAGTTATTGTTAAAATCTTTTTTAAAAGATTCCATTGATTACCTTATGTTGTTGATTTCTCCCTGTAGCTTTTCTTGGTGAATGACTGCAGGTTTTAATAATTTAAATTTAGATTATATTTATAAAATTATTGTCATGGAAATTAATTACAGTTCCTAGATCTCTAGCTTTTCATAGATTAAAGTTTTTTCAAATCACATTCTAGATGTCCCATTGTATTTAATACCTATTCTTGATAGTCTCACTGAAAATTATCGGTCTTGCTTTTGTTTTACCTCTAAACATTTGTAGGTTACAGACATTATGTAGGAGATACCTCTTTTGGGGACTAGCTGCTTGCATCCTGTCATGTCATAAGATCATCTCTGCAACTCTCACATCACATGACTTTCCACTGCCTTTTAAGCATGATCCTGCTTTAGATATGATAGTTTCCAATGACTTACAAATATATTAAAGAAGCTAGAGAAAGGCTTCAATGGTTAACCATGAGTGTTGCTCTTCCAAGGAAATCATTTACCAGCACCCATGTCACGAGAGCCCACAAGTACTGATAACTCCAATTCCAGGGGATCTGATGCCCTCTCGTATTCTGCAAGGCATCAAATACACGTATAAGCTTCCCCCGAAACACACATCAATAAAAGTAAGTATTAAAAGTAATGTACTGAAGCTATCGTATTTTCCTATTTTATGTTTTTCTGTTCTCTCATAAAGGAAAACATTTCATTGGGGCTGGCTTACAATTTCAGATGTTTAGTCCACTTTCATCATGGCAGGAAACGGGAATATACAGGCTGATGTGGTGCTGGAGAAGGAGCGAGCGGAGAATTCTACATCCTGGAGAACACTACATCCTGATCCACAGGCAGCAGGAAGAAAACTGGTTTAAGCTTCTGAAATCTCAAAGCCCATCCCCTAGTCATGCACTTCCTCCAACAAAGCCTCACCTCTTAATAGTGCCTATAAGGACCATTTTCTTTCAAAACACCACAGAGTCATGTTTTCTTATTTTTGACTCTCTGAGATAGGGTTTCTCTATGTAGCACCAGAGTTCAGGCAACCAGATAAAACCATATGCAGGACTTAGAGGATCTGTGTCTTCGTACACCATATTCATGTCTAATATCTATTAGCATTGATAGCTCCAGAAAAATCTTAATAAACTTCAGTTGTTCACTGTGCTCCCAGTTGATTGTCTCCAGAAAGAATGATAGTTTCTTTCTGAAATGGATACATGCTTACATCAAAAATGCTCTCTCTACTAGTTGTGATCATATGAGTTTTTTTTCCAGCTTTATTAATGAGATAGGTGATATTAATTGATTTTTGAATGCATTAGTGTAAGCTTTGAATACTTACACTGAATCTTGTCTATGCTGTTAGGCGGCTTTTGCATTTCTATATTGGATTGTTACTGTATTGGAGGAGTTTGTATCTATTCTATGGGAAATATTAACCTGTAATTTTCTCTTCTTATGATAAGTTTAAATGATCTGAAATTAGGCTTATATTGTCCTCCTAGCGTGAGGTGGATATGTTTCTACAGCTAACAAATACTGTAAGAGAAATAGGCCTTAGATTATTTTTGTTATTTCTTCCTGAAGTGTTTGATACAATGTAGGAAAGCACAGGCTTTGCTCTGCTTCTCTCCCAGCATCTTTCTTTTCTTCAATTTGGCTAAATAGAATCACATTTCATTTGCTGAATTGCTCTGCTTCATTTGTACATAGTTCATAGTCTTTATCAAGATGATGCAGAAAAGTTTTTATTTCTGTTTCTTTCTATTTTGACTTTTCCTTTTCTTTTTTCTTTTCTTTTCTTTCTTTTTTTTGGGGGGGGGATTCTTTTGTTTGTTTGCTTGCTTGCTTATTTCTTTTTTTCTTTTTCTTTTTTTTTATTAACTTGAGTATTTCTTATTTACATTTTGAGTGTTATTCCCTTTCCCGGTTTCCCGGCAAACATCCCCCTAATCCCCCCCTCCCCTTCGTTATGGGTGTTCCCCTCCCCATCCTCCCCCCATTGCCGCCCTTCCCCCAATAATCTAGTTCACTGGGGGTTCAGTCTTAGCAGGATCCAGGGCTTCCCCTTCCACTGGTGCTCTTACTAGGATATTCATTGCTTCCTATGAGGACAGAGTCCAGGGTCAGTCCATGTATAGTCTTTAGGTAGTGGCTTAGTCCCTGGGAGCTCTGGATGCTTGGCATTGTTGTTCATAAGGGGTCTCGAGCCCCTTCAAGCTCTTCCAGTTCTTTCTCTGATTCCTTCAATGGGGGCCTGTTCTCAGTTCAGTGTATTGCTGCTGGCATTCGCCTCTGTATTTGCTGTATTCTGGCTGTGTCTCTCAGGAGAGATCTACATCTGGTTCCTGTCAGCCTGCCCTTCTTTGCTTCATCCATCTTGTCTCATTGGATGGCTGTATATGTATGGGCCACATGTGGGGCAGGCTCTGAATGGGTGTTCCTTCTATGTCTGTTTTAATCTTTGCCTCTCTCTTCCCTGCCAAGGGTATTCTTGTTCCCCATTTAAAGAAGGAGTGAAGCATTCACATTTTGATCATCCGTCTTGAGTTTCATTTGTTCTAGGCATCTAGGGTAATTCAAGCATTTGGGCTAATAGCCACTTATCAATGAGTGCATACCATGTGAGTTTTTCTGTGATTGGGTTACCTCACTCAGGATGATATTTTCCAGTTCCAACCATTTGCCTACGAATTTCATAAAGTCATTGTTTTTGATAGCTGAGTAATATTCCATTGTGTAGATGTACCACATTTTCTGTATCCATTTCTCTGTTGAAGGGCATCTGGGTTCTTTCCAGCTTCTGGCTATTATAAATAAGGCTGCACTGAACATAGTGGAGCACGTGTCTTTTTTATATGTTGGGGCATCTTTTGGGTATATGCCCAAGAGAAGTATAGCTGGATCCTCAGGCAGTTCAATGTCCAATTTTCTGAGGAACCTCCAGACTGATTTCCAGAATGGTTGTACCAGTCTGCAATCCCACCAACAATGGAGGAGTGTTCCTCTTTCTCCGAATCCTCACCAGCATTTGCTGTCACTTGAGTTTTTGATCTTAGCCATTCTCACTGGTGTGAGGTGAAATCTCAGGGTTGTTTTGATTTGGATTTCCCTTATGACTAAAGATGTTGAACATTTCTTTAGGTGTTTCTCAGCTATTCGGCATTCCTCAGCTGTGAATTCTTTGTTTAGCTCTGAACCCCATTTTTTAATAGGGTTATTTGTCTCCCTGCAGTCTAAGTTCTTGAGTTCTTTGTATATTTTGGATATAAGGCCTCTATCTGTTGTAGGATTGGTAAAGATCTTTTCCTAATCTGTTGGTTGCCGTTTTGTCCTAACCACAGTGTCCTTTGCCTTACAGAAGCTTTGCAGTTTTATGAGATCCCATTTGCCGATTCTTGATCTTAGAGCATAAGCCATTGGTGTTTTGTTCAGGAAATTTTTTCCAGTGCCCATGTGTTCCAGATGCTTCCCTAGTTTTTCTTCTATTAGTTTGAGTGTATCTGGTTTGATGTGGAGGTCCTTGATCCACTTGGATTTAAGCTTTGTACAGGGTGATAAGCATGGATCGATCTGCATTCTTCTACATGTTGACCTCCAGTTGAACCAGCACCATTTGCTGAAAATGCTATCTTTTTTCCATTGGATGGTTTTGGCTCCTTTGTCAAAAATCAAGTGACCATAGGTGTGTGGGTTCATTTCTGGGTCTTCAATTCTGTTCCATTGGTGGCAGGTAAGGGAGGTAGATGGGAGGAACACTTCTATGGGGAAGGGGGTGGGGATGCGGGCTTATGAACAGGAAACGGGGAGTGGAAATACCATTTGATATGTAAGTAAAGAAATAATTGAATTAAAAAAATTTTTAAAAAATGGAAAATTAAATTAAAGAAAGTTTAGCTCTTAAAAAGATTCTATTATTTATCTCATTTGAACATATTTCATATTTTAAATCCTTAATAATAGTAAAAAATATATTTTTCATCAACTTTATAATTTCCATCTTCTCTGGATCTTGTCTGTATTTTCTTCTATTCCTTTTCTTATAAGTCCCTTTGGTTACATGTTTTCTATATTTCCTAATCTTTAATTGTGGGCTTACAACTGAGTTTAAAAACAATATGACACAATTGTGTCACACTGTACCTACGTAAAGAATTGATTTCTTCCTCTTTTAAAACCTAAGTTTCAATCCTAAGTTTCTACAGTCCTGAATCCAGTGAGTCCCTGAGGGCAGTAAAACTCTGCAATGTCCTGTTATACCAGGCCTTTGATATGATTTCAGCATCTTTCATTAAAATCTGACAAGATTTCTTTTTTCTGTCACAAAAACCTACCAGTAATTTTATATTTCCTTCAAACCTTTCTGAAGCCTCCTCTCTTGTCACAAAGTTCTAGCCCTGTGCTCAGTAATCATGCTTAAAATACATTTGACTGTGTCCTACACATTTTTTGTTTGTTTGTTTTGTTTTTGTTGTTTTCCTGTTTTTTGTCTTTTATTTTATACTAATTTTTAAGCACCAAAACAATCCCCAAAGCAAAGTTTGGATCCAAGTTTAAAAATAAGATCTGCTTCCTCAACTTCCCTAAACATTATAATTTTGGAAGGAAATAATCAGTTGTAGTGAGAAGCCCTTCCATTTTCAAATCTGTTTCACATCCCTGCAGAATTATCAGTAAGATCACTTTAGATTTTTTTTCAGTTTTTTTTATTTTATTTTTTTTATTAACTTGAGTATTTCTTATTTACATTTTGAATGTTATTCCCTTTACTGGTTTCTGGGCAAACATCCCCCTAATCCCTCCCCCTCCCCCTCCCCTTCTCTATGGGTGTTCCCCTCCCCACCCTCCCCCCATTGCTGCCCTCCCCCCAACAATCACATTCACTGGGGTTTCAGTCTTAGCAGGACCAAGGGCTTCCCCTTCCACTGGTGCTCTTACTAGGATATTCATTGCTACCTATGAGGTCAGAGTCCAGGGTCAGTCCATGGATAGTCTTTAGGTAGTGGCTTAGTCCCTGGAAGCTCTAGTTGCTTGGCATTGTTGTACATATGGGGTCTCGAGCGCCTTCAAGCTCTTCCAGTTCTTTCTCTGATTCCTTCAATGGGGGTCCTATTCTCAGTTCAGTGGTTTGCTGCTGGCATTCACCTCTGTATTTGCTGTATTCTGGCTGTGTCTCCTCGATCACTTTAAATTTTATCCTACAGTTGCAGATGTCCACAACAGATATGGTGTTTTCATTTCACTTATGTGTTTACATTGTCTTGCACCACAAGCAGCTCCTTCCATTTGCCTGGAATTCTCTACAGTCCTACAATATAATCCTGTAATCCTGTTTTAAATATTTTCAATATCTTTGCCAGTTCACTGTGTGATATAGTGGTGACACTGACTTCTATGTCACTTTAAATTTTTGATATTTTAATTGTTAGTACACTGTGAGGGCAAGTTTTCATTATTTATAAGTATTAGCATTTTAAATTTGTTCTGATTTTACATTATTACTTGATTGTTGTGATGGTGATTCTGTTAAAAATAAGAAAAGACTCAATTTTCTATCTTTAGTAATGTGTTTGAATTCAATAAACTAAGAATGATATGAAGTACAGTAGTCAATATCCAGAGCCATGAGACAGCTTTGTTAAATTTCTAATTGCATTTATGGTAATACTCTGATTAGAGTTAGCTTTTAATGTTTTGTCATTGTTGCACATGTTTGTTTGTTTTTTTTGTTACATGTGGTACACTGTCACACATTTACTCAGATTTTACAAGCTACATGTGAACAGTTGAACAAAACTATTATTTATGAAGTTTCCAACCCACTTGCTGTTATTTTCACACCTCAGCTTTGGTCATTGTGAAACAAACTCTTAAGAGCTATCTCTCTTTTCAAAGGTTTACTAAGTAGACATTGCTTTTGTTCTTTTAAGAGCTGTTTGTCGGGACTTTAATTCTTGCACTGTTTCTGTATTTTCATAACTGCTTTGTGAAATTCTGTCTCAAAATGTATGTGTTTAGCTTCATGAGAAACGCAGACCATTATTGACATAAGCATAGCCAAAATCCTCAATGAAAGATATTTTCACTGGTCATCTGCTTGCTTGAAATAGGTTTGCAATTCCTTTACTTGAAAATGACTTTTGAAAAGACAGCATAAAAGTTTGCATTTCTCTGGTTACCTAATTTTTTTTTCTTTCACTGGATTTTATCAAATATTTATATCATGATTAACTCCTTTATTTCTGATTCATCAGTATGGTAAATCGAATAATAATCCCCCCCACACACACACACACACGGGCTCATGTATTTGAATACTTGGTCCCCAGTTCCTCAAACCGTTTGGGAAGGAATAGGAGATATTGCTTGTTGGAGGAGATGTATCACAGAAGGTGGGCTGTGGGGTTTTCAGAAGCCCAAGCCATTTTCAGTGCATCTCTGTGTGGGTATTGTGTCTCAGGATGTGAGTTCCCAGGTACTGCTCAAGTGCCGCGGCGCCTGCTTGTTTGCTTGCCAAACCCTCTGAATCGGATTCTAACCCTCTGAAATTGAAAGCCTCAAATAAGCTCTTATTTTTTATGAATTACCTAGATTGTGGTTCTTTTTTTTAATTTTTATTGATTATTTTATTTATTTACATTTCAAATGTTATCACCCCTTCCTGTTTTCCGTTCTGCAAACTACCTAACCCACCCCTCCTTCCCCCAGCATCTAATAGGGTGCTTCCCAGTCCACCTACCCATTCCCGCCTCACCACCCTAGCATTCCCCTTCCCTGGGGCATCAAGCCTTCACAGGACAGAGGACCTCCCCTGCGTTTGATGCTAGAGAAGCCTATCCTCTGCTACATATGCAGCTGGAGTCATGGGTCACTCCATGTGTATGCTTTGGTTGGTGGTTTAGCCCCCTTGGAGCTCTGGCTTCTTACAACAGTAATAGGAAAGTAACTTTGACAATAAGTTTATTCTAACCCACCATTTAGCTGTGTGATTAGTTGCTGAGGTGTAAGTTCTTACATTGCATTTACTGAATCTCCACTGTATAAGATTAGTACAATTATAAACGTGTGAATTTTAGTTTCTCTCTTTTTTTTTCCTTTTTCCCCTCATCTTTTGGTTTAAATTCTGTTTGGAGAACTGAATTAGTGGCTCAATTCCAGATTGTAAGAACATAAAATTCATTTTTTCTATTGTGTATTTAAAATAGTACTTTCAATGATGTCCAATTTTTTTCTTCTGTATTTGATTCTTGTCAGAGTTGCTACATGGTGCAAGAATGTTATAAAAAATGTGATACATGTAAAGGTATAAACGGTTACAAATGTGTCTTATATTAGGTCCTCAATAATGAGGTTTTGAAATTTTTCCTTTTCTTAACTGCTATAAAAACATGTAATAAAGCATGTGAAAATATTTCATAGCAAATAATGGAATTAAATTGTGGTATTTTACCTTCAAGCTATATTTTTTAAAGAAAACATATAATAAAGTGAGGAACATGTAGTTTTGTAGAGACAATATCTGAATTTGATTTGATTAGGACTTAGGCAGTAGAGGGCGTTGAGAATCCTCCTAGCTCCACCTGAAAATTAATCAATCTTATTATTCTAATTGACTAAAAATATTAGTTTATCATTTAGATTTTTAAAAGAATGTTCTTTTTATTGCTGATTGAATTTTTAATATAACTAGTAGATAATAATGATCAGCTATATAAACAAGTTACAAAAAAGTTATAAGTGACTTTGCATTTCTGATAAACTTTTGCTTACATATTTGTGAGTTTTTTCTGTCAAATAATAAATTTATTTCGTTTATATATTGCTATAGTTATCATAAATTCAAAATATTCGAATGGCCAACCTACTAAATGAAGTCTACAGATTCAAAACAATCCCCGTCAAAATTTCAACATAATTCTTCACAGATCTTTTAAGGCCAATTCTCATTGTATATGGAAACACAAAAATCAAAAGTCTATCGAAACAACAACAACCCAAATAATAAATATATGATAGAGGTATTACCATCCTTACCTCACATTGTTCTGCAAAGCTATAGTAATAAAACAACATGACGTTGGCCAAAAACAGAAACAACAACAAAAACAAAAGCCGTGTTGATGACACGATCAAAGTGAAGACCCAGATATATGTCCACAAACCTATGAACAACTGATAATTTATTTTTATTTTATTTTTATTTTTAAGAAGGACAGAAATACACACCAGAGGATAAAAGACAGCATCTTCAACAAGTGACATTGATAAGACTGGAGGGCTGCATTTAGAAGACTCCAAATAGATCCAGTGTTATCACCCTGCACAAAAACTCAACTACAAGTGGATGAAAGACCTCAAAATAAAGCCAGATATGTGAAGTCTGATAGAAGAGGAAGTGGTGGATAGCCTTGAACTCATTGACACAAGACAGACTTTCTGAACAGAACACCATTACCACAGGCACTAAAATCAACAATTAATAAATGGGATCTTAAACAGCTGAAAAACTTCTGCATGGCAAAGGACACCACCATTCAAAGTGACTGCCTAGAGAATGCAAAATACTTTTTACCAACTGAAACATTCTTATTTTAACATATGGTCTATTATTATATTACCAAGTGATATATTTTAAAAAATAGGAATTTAGTATAACTGTATTTTATTAAAATATTTATTTAATATGATTATCGGACATAAATAAGTACTGGCCAAGTTCAAAAGTCAGGCACAATTGATAAGAAATTTCAACATCTACCAAATTAAGATTTGTAGTAGAAGTATTTATTTGCCGTGTATTGATACCTATATTCCAGCATTAACATTGGCAAATGTTGCGATAAATGAAGAACTGGAAAATGAATTCATTGTCACTGAAAGACACATTGGGATACTGCTAATAAATAATTGTTTTCAAAGTTAATCAATACTAATGTTTGTGTTGTCCGTGAATTAACAGTCCATCTGCTATGAAGCACACAGAGTATAGCAATTTGGCAAATGCCAACAACATAGTTGCTGTTGAAGTTTGGCCTTTTGCTATGCATTGCAGTGCTAAATACTAGCCCCCCCAAACCACAAACTTTGCCCCCAGAGGTGAGAGAATCTGCACACAGACTTTAGTGACTATGTAACCTTGCTGCCTAGGTCATCTCTGATTGGTCAATAAAGATGCCTATAGTCTATAGCTGGGCAGAAGAGAGATAGGTGGATTTTCTTTTCTTCCCAGGCATGGAATAGAAGGCAGGGCTATGAGGAGATGGAGAGAAGGTGTAGAGAGGAGAGACATCATGGTGTAGGTAAGTGAATCATGAAAACATGACCATGAAGGTTGACCAATTGGAGTTAAGAGCAGGCTAGGTGTAACATAGCATATTATATCTCAGAGTTATTGATAGGGCAGTAGAAATAATATCATAGGGGTAGATATTCACCCAGATTTAGTGCTGATTAAAGCTTATTATAAATATAAAACTTGTATGTCTCTTATCTGGAACCTGAATAACCAAAAGTGGGATAGCAACTCCGATTAAAATTAAATATTTACCACAACAAGTTGCAATAAGTTTTGGTGCCATTCTTGTTTTATTTTATAATGCTACAGGTAATATGAAGTCCTTCTGAATGTTATGCAAGTACTGATCACTGATCTCAACCCCCAAACCTTTCTCTTCTTTTTTTTTCTTTTCTTTTATTGGATATTTTCTTTATTTACATTTCAAATGTTATTCCCTTCCTGGTTTTCCCTCTGGAAAGTTCCCATCCCATCCTCCCCCCTTCTGCTTCTTATGAGGGTGCTCCCCTCACTCACACACATATTCCCTCCCATCCTCCCCACCCTGGCATTCCCCTTCACGGGGCATTGAGCCTTCACAGGATCAAGGGCTTCTCCTTGATCACCCAACAAGGTCACTCTCTGCTACATATATAGCTGGAGTCATGGATCGCTCAATGTGTACTCCTTGATTGGTAGTTTAGTCCCTGGGAGTTCTGGGGTATCTGACTGGTTGATATTGTTGTTCTTCCTATGGGGTTGGAAACCCCTTCAGCTCCTTCGGTCTTTTTTCTAACTCTTCCATTGGGGACCCCGTTCTCAGTTCAGTGGTTGGTTGCAGGCATCCGCCTCTGTATTTATCAGGCTCTGGTAGAGCCTCTCAGGAGACAGCTATATCAGGCACCTGTCAGCATGCACTTCTTGGCATCCGCAATAGTGTCTGGGTTTGGTGACTGTATATGGGATTTTTTTTGGAAAAGCAGCAAGCACTCTTAATTTCTGTTTCAGCACTCCAAGAAGATAAGATCACTTCTCAGATAGGCCTTCAGCAGCCTAGGCTCGGTGTGACCTTTTCCAGCAATATTTCTCATACTTGGCATTGGATTTTTGGTCACTTATCAAATATCTTATTGACATAGATGCCATCTGTATTTGTCTTAAAAGTCTTTTATTATCAGCTACACCTGCTAAGTTATAACAACTCTTTCTCTACCTTTTACTAAAACACCGAAGTTATTTTCCTATTTATGGGTATAATGAAGTATATAAATAAAGTTATTCAAGGATATTTACATTCCTCAAATAAACCTGACTTTTTTTTAGGTCCTGAAGTTGGCCTGTTTGCATAGCTAGGAAACAAATCTGCATACTGCACTTGGCTTACAACGCCCTTGTAAATAGTGAGGTCTTTACTGAAATGTAGGTGTAAGAAAACGATTCAAAGTACTTCATCCTGACACTTGGATGGTAAACATTCACTGTAAATTAAATGAGGGACTATAATATCTAAGGCACATATGGGCTGTTTTACATGTTCTCTGAAAGCAGAAGTGCATTCAGGATTGTTAATACACAGGAAAGTGGGTGAAATGTAAGGCACAATACCAAACGGATATTGAATTTGTACTTTGCTTCATGTTTAGTAACAGATCAGTAGAGGATGAATACACTAGAAAAAAATCTTTGGAAAAAGAAAAGGGGATCTTTTGCAAAATTAACTAAACAGCACATTTTAACTTCTAAAAGGGAGTAAAATGTTTTTATATTCTTGTTTGCAAAGTCCTTAGGACAGATAATATAGTATAGCCCCCAATAAGTGCTATGTATATGATTGGATGGGTGGGTCGTGCTTCAAAAAGAAGCATGCTCTATTCTTCATTTATTATCTCAGTGTAATTCCTTCATCACTGGGTAAAATAGTTATTTGTAGTTAATGTGATGTATCAATTTATTAATCCTTATCAAGTACTTTCTCTACAGAGGTAAATATTCATCGTCTTGATGAATTAAATTCAATCTCATAGTAAAGCATCTTAGTGAAAATACCCGATGGCAAATGAGATCTACGCGGACCATACACAAAAATTGTCTGACCCGCCAGTGAGGATTGGCGTGATAGCTTGAAGTAATTTTCACAGAGACAAAGGGATACCAGGTTTGATTAACAGCTCCATATTGAGAAGTAGCAAGACCCAGTTACCCAGTCCTTTCTGTTACTTTCGTTTTTAAGCCCTCTTGCCAGGCAGTGAAGGAATTCATTTTTCCCTGTCTCCTCTCAACTGAGAAACAGGAGAACTGAGAATTTTTCATGTGACATGAAAACTCAGTCTGTCATTGCATTTTTCAACTCTTCATTATGCTTTCAACGTGGGACACAAGTGCTAATGAAATTCCTGGAGCCTCACAGTAACTGTTGATTGAATTTCTGCACGTCGTGAGAATCATTGAATTCACTTAATGTGGGATGAGAGGTTGTGTTCCCTATATAACAGTTTGAATTGAGCACCTACTATATAATAACTTTCCGAGCTACTTTATTTTAGATACAGTGTTTACATTGTTCATAATATAATCGTATTAACTAAAGGACCTATCCAATTGATCAAGGCATGGATGGCTGTAAAAATAGCTATCCAGAAATTTCACTTTATACAAGATTTATATAAAAGCTATAATCTTAATATACACATGTATGTATTACATAATTATTTTAAGAATATATGTTGAAATTAATGCAAATTTCTCTCTCTCTATATATATAGATAGATAGATAGATAGATAGATAGATAGATAGATAGATAGATAGATATAGTATGGTTTTACTGCTGTGACCAGACAACGTGACGAAGGCAAGTATGCTTGAGAATGGCTTATAGGTTCAGAGGTTCAGTCCATTATCATCAGGGTGGAAGCATGCAGTGTCTAGACAGGCATGGTGTGGGTAGAGCTGAGAGTTCTATGTCTTCACCTGAAGACTGCTAGTGGAACACTTTCAGGCAGCTAGGATGAGGGTCATACCCACAGTGAAACACCTACTCTAACAAGGCCACTCCTACTCCAACAAGACCACACCTTCTAATAGTGCCACTCCCTGCCTGGGTCAAGCACACGTAAGCAAGCAAATAACTTAATTATAAAATTTTAAAATATACAAGTATGGAGAGGTATCCTTCTCCCCCAGATACACTTTAGGTTTTATCAAGAGGGAAATTGATTCTGAAAGCAGTCTATATATTTTAAGCAGTTGCTTTGGACCTATATTTGATCATTAAAAAGGCCTTTCTTATTTAGTCATAACTGTGTATCTATTAGGCATACACTACCTCATATAGTTTGATGAAAAGGCTGTATAATATACACAATATGCATAACTGTCACTTTAGTTTGGATATGTGTTCCTCAACAGAGAGTCTGTCTGTTGCACAAAGTCTTGACCATCAAAGCCTGATTGAAAACTGGGGCTTCGTAGGGTGTTTTGAGATGACTCTGGGTACAATTGCAAAGAGAATTTTGGGATGCAACCACAGTCTTTGTTTTCTGCCTCCTGGTTGATGAGGTAAAGGTTCATGTTGGGTCATACTGCTCTAGCATTTCCAAGAGTAGGAGCTATGCGGTCAATCAATCTGTCATTGGGTGAAACTTATTTATGAGCCAAACAGAACCTTTCCTCTTTTTATATTAATCATTCTAGGAGTTTTGTTGTCACCATGCTAAGAATACATGTGATGGTTGTTTATTCCTCTGTCTTCTTACTTTAAAAATAATATTTCACAATTGTGTTGCTAGGATTAATGAATCACATGTTACTTCATAAATTATTTCTACTTTTTCTTCTGCTTGATTTTTACTTTTATTTGTTTAGTATTGAAACAGTCTTAACATTTACATTGCTATATCTTAATCTTGTTTTACTGTGAATACAACTGTTTCTAAGTAAAATTTTCTACCTAACACACTATACACAAAACAAAATGTCTAATGACTTTACTTTGAAATAATATATTAAATTGTATTTAAACCCTCATCCATGAGAGTTATTTCAAGGGCCAATCTATTTTTTCTTGTGTAGTTGAGGAGTTCAGTATTCCAAATTACAGTGTACTTTCACTAAAACATTTTCATAATGTGAATTTCTTTGTAAAATGGATTAGGGTCACCAGCCTAGAACTGACCCAGATATGCATAGTGATCATTGCCTCACATTTATTATTCTGTAATTGTAAATATTTGGCAGTAATTTAACACCTTCATAAATAATTTATATTTATCATTGGTGATTAGTTTCCTTTTGAAATATGCTTATTTCACAGACTTAAAACAATGAGATCTGTGATTTCATCTCTTATCCAAGTAAGGGTCAGTACCCTTTCTGTGTGCCCACTCATCTCTGTGCACAGATGTGCCATAAAGAGTCATCTTTATGGAAGATGAAGCTAGTGTTGATTTTTGGACATACTGATAGATAGGAGCTGCTGTTCTAGCTTTCCACATTAGCTGCAGGAGTGGGCAACTGCCAAACGAATGTGACAAAACAGGGATTTAAGCTCTATCATGCAGGTTAAATATTTCATGTGCTCTGGAGAGATGACACAAAGTGATGTGAACGGCTTTCATTTGATCGTATGAATGATGAAAGTCTTTCTGGTTTCTCAGAGACTCTCGGTGAGATCTAAGAATGTTTGCCAAGATGTGCCTGGTAAATAAATCAGTTCACTCTACCACAGAAGTTCTGCAGACAGATGGTCATTTAGAATTCAGTGTTTGACTGGGAAAAGGCAAGAATGAAGACAAAGAATAAGATACCATGTTAATATATACCTTGGACCACACTACACTCAAAAATGCAACCAGCCACTTCTTTGCATTTGTAACAGAACAGTTTAATTTCTCAAATTATTGAAACCAATAATTTGGATAATATTTGTTTTTATTATAATATTTGCTAGTACAAGAAAAGATTTAATAAATATATACAGATATCTTGAAATACTAATTAAATCAAGTCACTAAAATTATTTGGCTTAACAAACTCAAGCATAACAATTTATTGGAATTCTTATTGGGAATACTCCATTTTTAGATTATATTAAACTACTGGCTATTTTAATATACATTTTATTTGAGTTTTTCTAAAATAACTATGTGTATATGGATGACTGTCTATGTATCAGTTTTTCAATGCAGATGCACATGCCTGCAGAGGTCTGAAGAAAGCACTGAATACCTGGAGTTTGAGTTAAAGGCAGTTTTCAATCTCTGATGTGGGCCCAGAAATTGAACTCAGACATTCTATAAAACCAGTTTATATTATTAACCAATGAGCAATCCATTCAGTCATCACCTTCAGCTTTGAAAGAGATTTTCTACTGTTTCATAAGTACTTATTTAGAGGATTTGATAAGCACAGATCTGTGAAAGAGATATTATTCTATGTACTTCCTTAGAGAAGGACACTGAGACTGAAGAATAACCATGCATTCTCTTTCCTGAGAAAGGGTCTGCCCATTGGAAATAACACCATCTTTCATACCCAGGTTTCTTTTGGGGGCGGTTGTTGTTATTGGTGGTGGTGGTGGTGGTGGTGGTGGTGGTGGTGGTGGTGGTGGTGGTTTTTTTTTTGGTTGTTGTTGTTGTTTTTCCACTGATCTGGTGGTGTAATCTGCATAGAAACTTGACCTGTAAATTCACTGGCTTAGATGCCTTAGTAAATAGGAATATACACAAGGTGTTTTACAATTTAAAGTCAACCATGACATTGCTGAAATCATAAAAGTTATGCTAGGCTCCTATATTATTATACATTTTATCCTACTGGAACCCTCTGGAAAGAATTGTAATCAATTATAAAATACAAGATTAAATAGAATGTGGTGAATGAATTCTAGCATTTCTCCCTTTCCCTTGATTCTGACTTCTCAGAATAGTATGTTAGTATAGCCGTAAGTTTTGATATTCCACAGCTTAATTGGAAACTGTGGAATATCATTTTAACCATATACCACGTAAAGTGAAGCTTGGGTCATGAAACCATAGAGACCAAAATGGTGTGATGTCAAATTAGTTTAATTTTTGTCCAAACTATAAACTTATCTCTCCACAAACAAGTTCCTATCAAATCCAAAACAGACTTATGACTTCTGTTGTATTTGACTATATCAATTCATGCTATTAACAATTAAAATGTCTATTACTAATTATTTTTTCTAGTAGATTTAAGATATAGACTTTAATGGTATGTATTTTACATTTATTAACACATTCTCTTACATTTGCTTGACCTTGATGAAATGCTCTTCACAAACTTTGATTGTTCACAATTATAGTCTTGGCAGGTTACATAATTAGATAATACACACTTCACTCTTTTATCTGAGCATAAATAAGCACACCCAAGTGTTTGGAGTGTCCAAATTGGACTACGTTGGATTAAAAAAAGTGAATGAACAAGAGAACATACATTTGGATCAGCAAGGAAGAAGAATAGATTTAGAATGGATAAAATGTTAAAATAATGAAGAAAGACACATAAAATGTCTCATTCTTCATATATGAACTTACTGTGTGATGGACAAGCACTAAGCGAGTCTGTATTTTTAAATACTGTTCCAAGGTTCAGTGCTTATTTGGTTTCAAAGATTGATCACAGGGAAGGTAATGATGGATCACAAAGAAATTTACTCAGTATAAAAAGAATCTATCTTTATGAAATTTACAGAAATAAAATAAAATTCTTATCTCTATCTCTGGATTGTCTAACACATGCACAAAAGATATTAGCTAGCCAAAATTGGGCATGAAATACCTATCTGACTGCTTAACCTCTCTATTCTTTCTTCAACAACTATAATGATCTTGACAGAAAAGAAAAAGATATCCCAAAGAGAAATATATATCCCTTTCCTTTTGACTTTCAAACTGCTAAAATAATGACCTACAAAAAAATGGAAAATTCCCAAAAATCTTATACATGGGGAATGGAAAGGCTGAAGGTGAATGCAGCCTGGAAGAGGAGACTGCTTTCAGGAATAAGTTACATCATGGCATCATACTGAACAACTTGCAATACATACCAGAAATCAAATGATGCCTTGCCCATAATAGATAACATCATACCCAGATCAGGATTGCTTTATATAGCTTTTCCTCGATGAAAATTTAAATCTTAAAGACTTGGATGTTAACAAAACTACAGTGTTTGATTATCTTCCAACATGACCACACAGAATGAAACAATCACATGCTTTTCAGCATTCTTTGGGCCTGTAATTGACACATTAAGGATAGATGGACATGGTTAACTGGTTAAAGCTGCCAGAGTCTAGTAGGCATTGACCTGAAAGCCTCAAGTAACATTACTGACTTTTATTATCTACTAGCTTTATGTGCTGATGAAATTGAAATACCTTGATTCATTGAGAATTATTCATTCCTTTTAGTGCATACAATATATAAAATTTATACCTCTTTATTTACATAGAGGGGAGGGAAACATTTTTTCATAAAGTGTTTTGGGATACTGGTATGCATTTTCATTCTTACCTAAAGGAGTTCATGTTCTAATCATTAGAAGCTGTAAATACTTGGCTCTTAGCCTGGATTTCGGATGTAAATTCTGTTCAAAAACATGAGCGCTTTAAAAGACACTTTACCACATAGGTTCTGGAGAAAAAACTAACAGAACAATGAAACAGCATGACTTTGTAGGGACAAAGCATTCACACCAATGCACACAAATCCACATACACAAAACACACATATGCATACACAAACACACAGACACATGCACATATCCAATCAAACACACATAGAAACCTTGTACACATTTACATACATATATATAGTCTCTCTCTCTCTAGACATGTATATATATACACACACATATAATATGTATGTATGCATGTATGCAAGTACACATACACAAGCACATTCACATATTACATACACAGATAATATATATGTATATATAATCTATGCATTTAAGTACACATATACAACACATTCGCATATTATATACGTATCTTATTTAAGTTTCTATTGTTATAATACAGATCATGACTAAAATCAACTTGAGGAGGACAGTTTATTTCAACACACACAGACACAGAAAGGGAGAGAGAGAGAGAGAGAGAGAGAGAGAGAGAGAGAGAGGCGCATGCGAACTCACAAAAGGAAGTTTAAGCACGAACAGTGAAGCTAGAACTGAGTAAGAAACCCAAGTGGTGATGCTTAGTGTTTTGCTTCTCCTGGTTTACTTACTTTGTTTTCTTATATACCCTAATGACATCTATTAGGTATTGGCACAAAATACAGTGGGCTGGGCATTTCTTCAACAGTCACTAATCAAAAAATGTTCTAGAGGCAATATTATAAGGCAGTTTTTCAAAAGATAACTCTAACACATGTCAGAATGACAAAAATTCCAACCAGAAAACACAGTCGCATTTACATACATTCACACATACATATACACTGTGGTGATTTGGACAGGAATGTCTCCAATAAGCTCATATAGATGCGTGTATTTTCCCACAAAGTATTGGTGCAAGTGTCACTGGGGATGGCCCTTGAGGTTTCAAAAGTTACTGTAAGGTTCAGTCTTTCTCTGTCTATTCCAGTGGATCAACATGTAAATCTTTCAGCTATGTCCCCTGACCCACATATGCTACCATGATCCTTACCTTAATGATATGGACTAATATCTGAATCTATGAGTAAGCTCAAGATTCAATGGTTTCTTTCATAAGAGTTGACTTGGTCATGGTGGCTCATCACAGAAATTGACTAAATTACAGTGACTAAGAAACACACATTCATATATATGCAGAAACATTGGCATATAAAGTCAGAGACTCAGAGTATCATATGCATACAAATCCACAATACATTAATTTGTACATGGACACACAACCACAGATACAGATACATAAACACACAGATATACATATATACTTTACACGGTGATTTATTACAGAAGCAATAGAAAATTGATAGACACAAAATTGATTAACAATTTAATGAGTAAAATGTTTCACTAACATAAAACAACCTAAAAAGCCAAGCCAATGGATTCTTAAGAAATGAGAAATATAATTAAAATACGATTAAAAGGAAATATAAATAAAAAATGACAAGGGTGGACAGACTACAAAAATGCAGGTCAATAAATATTAAACATAAAGAGTTGCAAACACCAAAGCAAATCCTGGTATTTAGTGTGTATATAGTCATTTGTACAGACATTTCTCAAGATAATAAATACCAATGATAAATAAATACATAAAATACTGATGAACATTGTTTAGCCATGAGAGGAACACACACTGACACTACTTTAGTATTCTTATTCATGGTGGCTAGAATTGGTAATCGCCTAGAAAGAAATGAGTATTAGGTGCTGCATAGATGTAGAAGGAGGGGAATCTTACTCACCGTTGCTGGAAGTGGAAGCATGTATAGCCACTGTAGAAATTGTTGTGGAAGTTTTTACAAATTAAATCCCTAAAAGTGGAATTTCATATCATCTGACTATAGCACTCCTGGGCAAAGATCCAAGGAGCTCAGCGTCCTACTTGAGGGAAACTTGAACATCCATATTCCTCCGCTGTATTCACATTAGCTACATGTCTAGCAAGCTTGTTTTCTTAATATCTTCTGGATTTTACTCAAAGGGTTTTCAAGGAATATACTTCTACCCTTTGTGCTATCCTCAGAGCAGTGTGAAGGCCCAAGCACTGTACATCTGTCTTCTTGATGTGGCCCTTCCTTTCTTCAGGAACTCTGAACTAGATTCCACTACTCTATAAGTCTTTACTCCATCTACTGATGACAAATCTGTCTAAGAAAGTCAAAAGTTTCTCCGTGATATTTTTTTCGTCTTTGTCTTAGTTACTATGAGCAAAGGAACTTATGGAAGACAGAATTTAATAGGAGTTTGTTACTATTTTAGTAGGTTGGTATTTAACCCTCATGACAGGAAGACAGGGAAGCACAGTGGTGGAGCAGTAGCTAAAAGTTCGCATTTTTCTGCAAGGTGAAATAAGGAGAAATTAAGCCTGGGATGCCAGCTAGAGTCTGCTTCTTCCCTTGTGTCCAGGCTGGACTGGAAAGAATAATGCTTAGCTGGGTAGATGGTTTAGACAGAATCTTGGTTGGTGTGACTGAAAGCAAAATAGACTTCTCCATAGATGGTCTTCAGTGAAACAGCTCTCTTCATTCGGGTGAACAAGGGCTACATAAACCTTGGGGAGAGTAGGATTTTTGGGTGAGTGTACATCATTGGTTGGGGCTGAGGTGCTGTTAATGTTTCATTTACCTGAAGAGTAATCCCAGGTGAAACCTGAACATATCCTTATAAGGAAAAAGAAACTTTAACCTGTAATTTGATCACCAGACTACCAGACATGTGACTACCTCAAGGGTGGCAGAGGTGCGGGTCATAAGGTTTACCTGAACTGAAACATGGAGCTCCAGAGCAAGGAGGGAACAGCCTTACTCCTGCTGGTCTCAGGATGATATTCTCAGGATTTGGGCATGTCTCAAGCTTACTCTTGCTCCAGATTGGCTCCCAAGTTCCACTGCTTTTCAGCCCCATACTAGGCCTGTCCTAGACTTTTAAACCTTTAAATCAGGTCTCGGTTCCCCACCACAACCACTAAGAAATGTCTGACACTGTTACTGATGCTACAATGTGCTTACAGACAGGAGCCTAACATGGCTGTCTTCTGAGTGGCCCTAATACCAGCTGACTAAGAGAAATGAGATATTTACACTCAACCATTGAACTGAAGTTGAGGACCCCCTTGGAGAAATTAGGGGAAGGATTGAAGGGGCTATAGGAGATGGCAACCCCATAAGACCAGAAGTCTCAACTTACATGGACCTTTGGGAGCTCTAAGAGACTGAGCAACCAACCCTCAGTCAGCATTTAGAGGCTGGTCCAAAGCCCCATTACACTAATGTAACAGAAGACTGCCTGGTCTGGCCTCAATGTGAGATGATGCACATAACTCTCCAGAGACTTGAGGCCCCAGGGAAGGGGTGTGCCCAGGGTGGGAGCACCCTCTCAGAGACAAAAGAGGGGGTTGAGGAAATGTGAGAGAAACAATGGAGAGGGGCAATGGCTGGAATGTAAATAAATAAAGTAACTGATAAAACAACAACAACAAAAACAAAAATATCGAATCAGATCCTGAGAGACATACTTCCTCCAAGGAGCCCATACTCCCTAATCCTTCCTAAACTGTATATCAACTTGGGACACAATATTTAAACATGTGAGCTATGGGAGCCATTTTCATTTAAGCCACCACACACTTCCACAAGCATTTTATTAATTTTCTTTTCACAAACTGCCAGCTAGAGCCCAGCCTGGGATACTGTCCCCAACAGTCATTCAAGGAATGATATTGGATGTTTTTCAGCTTTTCTTCTCCATAAGCCATCTTAAATTTATCTGCAGATCCCCTTTCACAACTGATTTCCCTGCCTGAAATATAATTCACTACAATAGCTTGAACTTTCAGACATAACAAAATCCCTTCCCTCCTCTAATTAGGCCTGACACAAATTCTCAGCCTCCCATAACATATGTAGGGAACACACGGCAGTCTGCAAAGAAATCTCAATGCTGAGAGCATTTCCAGCAGGTTAGTATTATTGTTTTTGATAACTTCATTGCAAGCCCAGCCCCTGAGGTTTGTTAAAGGAGCTAGGTCATATTTTTTTAAAGTGCATTTCAAAGAGACTGAAAATTAGAATTGCCTATTCTCTTGATTCTAGTCCCAGAAAGACACTAACCAACAACCAAAGTATTTGTCATATTAGCAATTGCATCTCATTTTATCTCTACTCAGATTCTTCTTGCTTCTCATTAGCTCCCCATTTTCCCAAACCGTGCAAAGTTTGACATTCACTTCCCAGTTTTTTTAGCTAGTTACGGCCCTACTTACTATAAGGTAGTTGATGTGAAGTCAGTCAGCCCTTGTGAACCTAGGCTTCCTCCATGTTGAAAATCTTATTTACATCTGTCTGTCCTTGAACTTTCTCAATATATACATCACAAAATAATCCAAAAATACAAATCCTTAGACACCAAAGGATTCCCAGTTGAGTACAATAGTATTGTTAGTGGAAGTTGTTAGCACGTGAGTAGTTAGTAAGAATAATCACTACAACATTACTCTCTCTGTAGTATACAGAGCCAGAAGCAACTTTTCAAGCAACTCATCTGGTCCTGAAAACCAGCACAATTAGGGTTTTCTGGGTCTGCAGCAGGCAAGCTCATGGGCTACATCTTTATGTTTCATAATGTCAACTCATTGATACAAAGTAACAAAAGCTGGTCTTGCTAAAGACATCACTGCAGATTTTCTACTATCGACTAAATCTTAAGCTTTCCGAATCATGTGTCCTTGTAGATGCTTCTCATAATCTGCTACTTTTAAACTTCACTACCATAATTAAGAATTACTATTTCCTTACAGCTGGATCTTATGGAGGCGTTTCCTCAAGGGAGGCTCCTTTCTCTGTGGTAACTCTAGCTTGTGTCAAGTTGACACACAAAACCAGCCAGTACAATGGAAAAGAGTGCAGAGCAGTACGAACTATAAATTGGCTAATTACACTTAATCCACAACAAGAAGCATTAATTTGGTTTGTTGACCCAATTATCTTTTAATTTGGCTTATTGACAAAATCAATAGAAATAAACATAAAAGAATGTCAATTGTACCTTAAAATATATGTTTATCTATACATTAGGTACTTTTAGCTTATAATCAGAAATTTTGCTGTTGTGGTTTCATTAAGAAATGTCTCCTATTGGCTCATGTAGTTGAGTGCTTGCTTCAGAGTTAATGGCAATGGTGGAGAGGTTATAGAACCATTAAGAGATACCACATGAGAGAAGAAATAAGTCATTGGGTTCAGGCACTGAGGTTTTACAGACTCACCCAACTTCCTGCTCTCTCTGCTTCTTGTGTGTGGATTAAGTGTTATTAGCCAATTTATAGTTCGTACTGCTCTGCACTGTCTTTTCCATTGTATTGGCTGGTTTTGTGTGTCAACTTGACACAAGCTGGAGTTACCACAGAGAAAGGAGCCTCCCTTGAGGAAATGCCTCCATAAGATTCAGCTGTAAGGTATTTTCTCAATTAGTGATCAAGGGTGGGAGGATCCATTATGGGTGGTGCCATTCCTGGGTTCGTAGTCCTGGGTTCTATAAAAAAGCAAGCTGAGCAAGCTAGGAAAAGGAAGCCAGTAAGTAACATTCCTCCATGGCCTCTGCATCAGCTCCTGCCTCCTGACCTGCTTGAGTTCCAGTTCTGACTTCCTTTGGTAGTGAACAGCAATGTGGAAGTGTAAGCTGAATAAATCTTACCTTCCCCAACTTGCTTCTTGGTCATGATGTTTGTGAAGGAATAGAAACCCTGAGTAAGACACCCATCAGGACGAACTCTATTCCTCTACAACTGTAAGTGAAAATAAATTATTTTTCCCTTGAGTTGCTTTTGGTCATGGTATTTTATGACAACCACAAAAAAATAGCATTTACCATTGTAGAAAACGTTTCTTTTTCTTATATAAATAAAGGAAGTAGTTTAAGAGTTTTGTGGAAGAGTTGTGAGTAGGATTAGGGACCTGGAGGGGATAGAAATTCCACAAGAACATCAAAAGAGTCAACTCATCTGGACCCTCTGGGGTATCAGAGATTGAACCACCAACCAAGGAGCATATATAGGCTGCACCTAGCTTCCCTACAAGCATATGTAGGGATGAGCAGCCTGGTCTTCAGGCAGGTCCCCCAACAACTGAAGTTGGAGCTGTCCCTTACTCTGTTGCCTTCCTTTGAATCCTGTGCCCCTTTCCTGTCTCCCCTGCCTTGTTTGGCCTCCGTGGAAGAGAATGTCTTACAGAGACTTGAGGTGCCAGGGTGGGTGAGTCTCCAGGGCTTCCTCCTCTCTACGGAGGATAAATGAAGGGCGAGTGTGAAAGGGGCTGTTTGAGGGAGGCACATGGAAGGAGAAGGGTGATGCCATGGGATGTAAAGTGAATAAACAAATTTTTAAAATAGTAAAATAAAAAGAACCAGCGCTTGAAGATATTTTCTTTTTTATTTTAAGTGATAACAAAATTTTATTGTAAAATAAGAGATTGGTATATAAAAAGGGGTTTAAAAAAAAGAGGGTGATGGGGTTGGAGAATGCATAAATGTGACAGGCTTTGCAGAGTGGAGGAAAATGGGTCCTGGAGGATACAGATCTTGTGAGGGCCCAAGATAGAATCTTACAGGTGTGGGGTGGGGTGAAATTTCACTTTAGGTGCCAGGTCCAACAACAACTGGCTGGATAGGATTTCGCTAGACCAGCAGTGACCCGGGAACTACCAACCCATTCCCCAACCTGGCTGGGCCAGGAACCAGTTTGCATAGAGGGAGGCTGAGCCCTATATACGAGGTAAAAAGAAAGACAGTGAGAGAACCAGCATTGTCTCATCAGCTCTGAGAACAAGCATAAAATGGCAAGAAAGGAGAGGGCGAGGCTGGTGATGGGGACAGGATGCAGAAGCTGTCAGTCTGAGTCAGGCCCCACTTTTCTTGATCATTGTTTTTTTATGGCAGGAAGTAGACTGGCCCCTCTTGGTTTTCAGGTAACTAGAGTGAGCCCTGTTGCCTCATTCAGCTCTCCGAACATCTCGAAGCGCACATGCCGGCGGACCTTAAGGGTGAAATATTCTCTATCAAGTTTTTTTTTTTTTTCTGTTGTCGGGGAGAGGAGCTTGTGCTGGTAGGCAGTGCTCTCTTAGCATTTCCCGGGGGCAGTCCTAGGCAATGTTCTTTCTTTTTGTGGAAATTTTCTTCCTCTGACCCATGGTCTCTCCCAGGACAGGCACAAACATGAACTTCAAAGCTGTCCTGTCCTGGAAGGTTTCCACTGGAATCTTCCAATGTGGTGATGGTAAGGATGGGCAGGCAGGTCATGTCCCCCATGTAGGAACTATTACACATGGACTTGTAGTGGATGGTGGTATAGTCAGAACAGACCTCAGGTGGCTCATATGGTACCACCACACTGTGTCCAAAAGTCTACCTGCTGTCCAGATGCTCAGCATACAAATTTCCTTCCACCCAGATAAGAGGCTGGGAAGGAGCCAGGCCATCACCACTGGAGCAACGCTCATGATGGGGGCAGTGTCTCACAACCTCAGTCAAGGATTGTGACTTCTTCTAGATGGCCATGGCACGGACATGGGTACCAGCTAGAGGTATGGAGCTGACCCACAACTGTACAGGACCATGTCTTCGCCAGCTGGCAGAATAGAGTATTGAGGGAAGTGGAGTACATGCACATAACAAACTTGGCTGTCTCTGACTGCAGGAACCCCAGGTAGAAGGCATAATTGCCTTGGTAAGGTTTTTTTGAGAAGGGACAGAAGGTAACAGGGCCATGGAGTGACTAGAGCAGGGGCAGTGGGTGCAGAGGCCTCAGTTCCAGGCTCCTTTGCTGCAGGAGCTGACACTTGGAGGTCTTCCTCTTGGCCTTCTACAACTCTGCAACGTCCTGGGACAGGAACAGATCTTCTGTGGAATTAGGTGACACTGCTACAGTGGACAGAATATCTTCCAGAGGGAGTAATTTTCATAAATCTGAAATTTTCTCCTGACTCAGAGTGAGCTCCATACTGATATCCGAATATGAATCCTCCGTGACAGTTATCCAGTCTTCAGGGAAGCATGAAACCCTGCTGGGAAGTAGGTTGGTTTTGGGGCCTGGATGCCAGGTGCCCCCTAACTGTAGTCACTACCTACAGCCAGGATAATGAAGATAAATATTTTCAAAAGCAAAAACATCACGTTAGTTTTCCTTTTATTGCTGTGAAGACACCCCATCACATTTAATTGGTACTAACTTACAGTTTCAGAGGTTCAGTTCATGCTTATCATGGTGGGAAGATTGGCATCATGCAGGCTGACTTGGTGCTAGAGGAGCCAAGAATTCTATATCTTGATCCAATAGTAGCCAGCAGGAGGGTCTCTTTTCCATAAGGAGCCATGTGGAAGCGCTTAAAGCCCACCTCACAGTGATTCACTTCTTTCAACATGGTCACACCTCTTCCAACGAGGCCACACCCCCTAATAGTGCCACTTCTCATAGGCCTAGCATATTCGAAACACCAAAAACATTGTCTTTAGTTCCATTACTTTCTGAGTAGTAATTTGGAAAAGCTGAGTAGCTCTGTTACATGCAGGCCCTTAACAGTATTAATCCTGTGCTCTCATGCACATGTCAATGTATTTTATACACTGGTGCATATGTCCCATGAACTGGTCAGTATGTCCCTTGCACTGGTAGGCATGTATGTTCAAAGTTCTGCATTTTGTTTTCAGGTTTTTTTTTGTTGTTGGTTTTGGTTTTGGTTTTCCTTTTCCTTTAATATGTAGTCATAACAATTTCCAAAATAGCTAACCAAGAAAATCATATTGTTGATGATGTGAATGTGCTTTAGTATAAATTTTCAACCCAAGAAACAATTATGTCTTACATTTTTCTATCACACACACACACACACACACACACACACACACACACACACACACACAATGAATTTAAGGAGAGAACACTGTGATGGGCCTATGGCTCTATCCACTTATGTAGCAAAGGATGGCCTTGTCAGGCATCAATCAGAGGAGAGGCCCTTGGTCCTGTGAACGCTTGATGCCCTAGTATAGGGGAATATCAGGGTCAGGAGGAGGAGGGAGTGGCTGAGTGGGAGAGGAAATGTAAGACTCAAAGTGAGTCTTAACTACCAGGAGATGTCCCCACACCCCAAGTGAGACACAAGAATGGAGTTCGATTCATATACAAGAGGCTTACTTTCCAGAGTGTCAGATTGACCCTCAATTAGCCCTGCTGTGGTAAGGTTACAGTTTATTATTGGCTAAGCATATTGACCTTTGAATCCATTGGCTAGCAAGCATGGGCAGACCACTTGAGTAGGGTAGCTGGAAACTGGACTAGCCTTGACCTGAGGCAAGTGGGTATAAGGCTGGGGAAAGTCCCTAGGGTTTTTCAGGAACACCCTCTTAGAAACGGGGTGGGAGTTGGGAAATGGGATAGTGGATTTCTGGAGGGGAAACCAAGAAAAGGGATAATATTTAAAATATAAATAAAAAATACCCAATGAAAGAAAAAGAAACACAGAGAGAGAGAGAGAGAGAGAGAGAGAGAGAGAGAGAGAGAGAGAGAGAGAGAGGGAGGGGATCAAGATCAGGATCAAATGAAGGCTTGTGACAATTTTTTTTTCTGAGAAGTACACTTCAACAACTGATATGTTAACTTCTTTTTGCTGGATGAGCTAATTGAGATGTCTCAGAAATTCACTTAGATGGACATGTAAAAGAAGACAATACAGAAATAACAAAAATGATATTACATTGTCATTACTTTGACAAATAAATCTTGTGCACGCATGGATCACAGAACCACACAGTTTTAATTCACTGAATTTTAATTCACTGAATTTTCTAAGAGTATGTCTTTTTAGTGATCAACTAGAAGAGTTGTTCGGTTTTGTCTCTATCATGTCTTGGAGCACTCCCCATGTTAATTTGCAATGTTGCTAATGGAAAACTAGAGACAATTACCTATCAACTATGTCAAAGAAAGTTAAAGATATTGAAATAGATTTATTTAAAAAAAACAAAATAAAATGAGTGAGTCATCATTCAGTTTAGAAGGGAAGATGTTCACAAATATCCAAAGAACTGCCAAATTTTAAAATATCCAGCACTCCAGAGGATATTAGTAAAATAAGTAACTGTTCTGTGATTATATCATACATTTTCTTCATTCAGACATATTATTGAATACAAATAACACATTTACTGATGATGGAGAAGTTAAATAGTTTTCCATAGAATGTTTCAGTTTTGTATTATTGACTTCTTAAATGTAAAATTTATGCAATGCTATTCTCAAATTCCCTCCTTTTTCTTGCAAATTCCATATCTTTGTCTTTAATATCTGAATAGTATTCCATTGGGTAGATGTATCTCATTTTCTTTATGCATCCTTCAGTTGAGGGACATCTAGATTGTTTTCAGTTTCTGACATCCTGAGAGAGAGATGATGCACACCCAGAAATAGTCACTTGTTATTGGACAGTAGCCATAATGTTGAGGATAACCTTGCTACAATCCACTGACTCCACGAAACTGGGTTATATGGAGGGCACAAAAGAAAATAAGTGAATCTCGCTCAGAAGGAGAAACAAGAGTTGTTAGAAGTAGATGGAGGGAGGGAACTTGCTGGGAGAGGAGGTAAGGAGTGATATGGGGATAGCGGGTGGAGAGGTAGCTGGAGATCTAGAATAGCGAAGGGTATAGGGAGTCCATTCCAGTTGACCCTACTTGAGCTTCCTAGTACCGGGGGATATAGAGATTGAAGTGGCCACCTCCTGTAGCCAGGTAGGACTTCCTGTGGAAGGAGGGGGACATCAACACATTCACACAACTTTCAACCCAAAGTTAATCCTGCCTTCAAGATGCATAGGGATAAAGATGAAGCAGAAACTGAGAGAACAGCCAATCAATGACTGGTCCAACTTGAGACCCATCCCAAAGGTGAGAGCCAATGTCTGACACTAAAGCCTGGCTATGCTTACAGACTGAAAGCTAGCCTGCCTCCTGAGTGACTTCATCCACCAGCGGATGGAAACAGATGCAGACTCATATCTGAACTTCACACAGAGTCTTGTGAATAGTGGGGACAGGATTGAGCTAGCAGGAGGGGGTCAAAGACACCATGAGAAGACCAAGAGTGTCAAGTAACTTGGGCCCATGGGGACTCGAAGAGACCAAACCACAAACCAAACAGCATGCAGGGGCTAGACCTAGGTCACCCACACATTTGTAGCAGATGTGCAATTTGGTGTTCGTGTAGGTCCCCCTAACAACTGAAGTGAGGGCTGTTTCTGACTCTGTTGCCTGCCATTGGATCCTCTTCTCCTACTTAGTTGGACCTTAATGAGAGAGGAGGAGCTTAGTCCTGCTGGGACTATATATCCCAGGTAACCGAGGGGAGCTACCCCTTTCTCTGAGGAGAAGGGGAGGGTGTAATATGGGGAAGAATTGTAAGAGCAGGACTGGGAGGAGAGGAGGAAGAGCACTGCAATTGAGATGTAATTGAATAAAAAATAAATTATTAAAGTTCTTATAAATGGGCTTTATCTAAATATGCATAGATTGTCAAATATACTCTGGTTAGTGTTATATAACTAGATGGTTTTAAAATATCACAACGACGGAACACTGTCAGAAAACCAAAGTACAACAGCTATTGTCCTTGACGTTACCCATTCTCACAGGGCTTTAGACCCTTCCATCACCTATGTGCTGAGAAGAAAAGCAGTTACTAGTTCAGTCCAAACAACTTTCTTCAGTTCACTGGGGTGCAATATATGAAACGCCTCCAACCTCTCAAAGGAGACTTCAAGAAATGCAGTTGTAGTCAAAAGCACTTTTTAGACCTCTTACAACCTCTTTTTTTTTTCATTTCCCACAAGTTAAAAGTGAAATTAAATTACGCTACAAAGTATTAAAATAACTAAAAAAAAATCTGGTATGGTATGTCTCCAAACGTAGTATAAAATGTGAATTGTGTTAATGTTGCATTTTAAAAAATAAGTTTTTATAAATGCAGTATAAATGTAGGAAATTATGAATCCATTTCTATAAAATTTGTGTTCACTTGTCTATAGTATAGAAGCTCTGAAGAAAAACATGTAGGTTTTCATTTACTGTTTCTCACTAGAGAGTTGGATTTTATAAGATAGTCAAACTTTATTGTTTGAATTTTATGGCAGGTGAAACTTTAAACTTATTTTCTAAAAATGTTTATTTTGCTCTTTTGCAAAATTAATAACTTTTTCTAATTCTTTGTGCACACAAAACAGGCAAATCATACTACATAAAATATAATCTATTTGACATGGTTTTAATGACTTTTCCCAATAGCATCCTTAAGTTATAAAAATCTGAATGATACAAAACTGTAGTTCCTCTCTTAAATCATAGCATGCTATTTATTATTACCTTGTCTTTTCATAGATGTACAACCTATATTTGTAGAAATGTCAATAGGTATTTTAGACGTCTTTGTCTTAGTATATGGACCATTTGTTAAATTAGTTATTAAAATACTTGGAGCCTGCAAGACTATTTATTCTTCGTTGATAGAACTCTAAAGGTATGTTTGACAGCATTGTTCAATACATTGAATGGAATCAGTAAACTAAATCTTATTAATTCCCAAACCATTAAGTTTTCATTTTTCTTTTACACATCACACAACTATGACATTTTGGAGACAATGTGTTATGTTTTTCTCTCGTGTAATCAAATGATACTTATAAAACATGTGATTGATTGGCATAATTGTCTCACTAGTAATATTTCATTAGCTATTTATGATCAATAGTAGAAAACAGAAGAAACTTGTAGTTTTTCTCCTACATTGATTCTGCCTGGAACCCCCAAAATGTCAACCACATTGTTTTATTTAAGACACAGAAGATATACAGACTCACAGGTAAAGGACAAGCTTCGAATTTCCATGAAAGAACATCTTTAGTTTCAGAAAATATAGGGATTAAAAGGTGGGAATAAATATTTATAAACATGAACTCAAAAACTGAGTTCACAGAATTCTGAAGGAGAAATTTCAGCTAAGTGTTTGTGTCTTTTTGAAGTCAAACTCTCCTTGATGCTTAGATCTCAGAAGAAAAATTACTTTACTCCAGTGTACTTCCTAGTTTCTTGTTCTGTCTGGAAACTGTCATAAGCAACTGACAGGAATCAATAGCTTTCTAGACACCACCAACAAACGTACAGAGAAGGAAATAATGGACTCACTTCCATTCACAGTAGCCTTAAATAAAATAAAATATTTAGAGATAAACATACCCAAGGAAGTGAGGACTTTTTCAATGAAAACTTTTAAGCCTCTGAAAAAAAGTGATAGAGAAAGACTCTAGAAAATTGAAGAAATACTAAGGATGTGAACTGATAGATTCAGCACTGTGAATATGACCATTTTGCCAAGAGTGATTTGTAGATTCACTACAATCCCATTCAAAACACCATCTTATTTTCTGCAGAAATAATAAAATAAAGCCTTATCTACATATCTTTAATAGAAGTGAAACACCATTAGAATCTCCTAACTCAAATTATATTTTTGAGTTTAGTTATATTGCCAAGGTCTGCATCATCTGAATCCTTCAATTCAGTATTATATAATATTATATATATTAACAGGTAAAGTTATTATTGTCTACCCAAGCTCAGTACTATCATATTCTATATCCCCCTTTCTTAGTTTTTTTCCCCATTTGCTGCAATGAAATATCCTGACAAAATTAATTCAAAGGAGCTAATGGTTATTTTCAGTTCACAGTTCAAAGCACAGTCCATCATGGTGAGAAGTCAGGCCAGCAGAGATCTGGTCACATTATGTCAAGTTTTAAAAGAAAAAGTAATGTGTTCACGCTGCTATTTAACTTTCCCCACATACATGTTAGAGCATTCCCTGCCTACAGAGTAGGATCACCAATGCAATGCTTATGGTTCTTTCCATCTCAGTTAACATAACCAAGATATTATCCTCTACACCTGCCCAGAAATCCATCTCTAGATGATGTCAACTTCTGTCACGTTGACGGTTAATACCAGCCATCAAAGTTTTTATGTATTAAGGAAGACGTCTCCAAAGCAATAAGATATCTGCTATAGAAAACATAGATAACTGATTTTACAGATCAAATATTATTTTACCCATTAATCCCATAATGTTTTATAGTAAATATTCTATGCAGTTTGGGACTACTGAAAAAAGCAAATCTGTAGGATTACAGAATAACACAATTATAGTCCTAGATGACAGACAAGGAAACACTTTTCTAACATAAACTGCCAGTAATTTGCAGAGATTTGATTTAGTTCACACTCTAAAATGTGAAAGACAAAGTAAACAATAAAATAAGGGTACACATTACAGTTTGGCTTGAACAAGTGAGGTCATTGAATAAAAAAAAAAGAAAATGCTGTTTTCAGTGAGAAATGATACACTGAAGTTAGCTCGAGCAATTACAGTGAATACAGAGAATATCCACAGAGGAATACGTAATAAGAAAAGTGAGCAGAATTGAAAATAATGATTTTACACACCAAATCCAGTCCATGAAGCTTATTTTCTGAGTTAAATTCACTTTAACAAATAACTATCTAAAGAGATATATGTGCATATCCAGAATAAAGCATACTATTTTAAATATATATAAAATCATATCTTATACCATTAAAATATAATTTTTGAGCTTATATATTAATTAAAATCAATTTAATAGTTCAAATACCTGCATTAAATAGACATCAAATAAATAGTACACCCAGTAATATTTGAAAGATTCTTTTTGGTAAAACCAAATCTTGACTATCAAAAAAAAATGAAATAAAATGAGAAAAACTCACACTTGCCATCCCACACCACAAATTCTGAGACAGGAGAAGGTCAGTGATGTCAAGGTTGACTGAGGTTATTGACTTGATTAAGAAAAACAAAAGGAGAAAATATTAAATGAAAGAAATCAAAATCATGTATAAGGTTCTTAGAAAAATGAGGTATAATTATAGGCTCAGCCTAGTCTAAGCACACACCACAGATACAATAAGAAGCGAAGTAACAATGTCTAAAATTTCTGAAGTTTATTACATAAATTCTCCATCAAATATATATGTGTCTCTCATCTACAAGTCATGAATGACTTTGTGGCCCTGAATATTTTTAATGAATAAAATCCTGTGTAGTTATATTCTTAACATTCAAAAAATGCAAAAGTCTCTATCATCATAAAGACCTCTACTAATGCAGTTTGTTTGTGCAGTCCCTGCGATCAAAACTTCAGCAGTGTACTGCCTACTGTAGTGAGTCCACACAGAAGTATAAGGAAAAGAAGCCAAGGTACAAGAGTAGACTAAGTTCTTCAAAACTTCTTAAGAAGAAAAAGCAAGAAACCAGTTCCTTTATATTATGAAGGAATGTTCTCAGTGGTGGGAGAAAACCTATAAGCTCCAGCTAGCAGTATAGAACTGTTTGAAGGTAAGTGTGAAAATATAAAAGAGAACCCAAGAGCTTGAGGGACGGCTCAGGATAAAGAGGACTTGCTGACTCACGTCAACCACCTATGCTTGGTTCACAGCATCACATGAGGGTTCACGGATACCTAAAATTCCAGTTCAAGGTATTCAATGACCTTTTCTGACCTGTGAAGACACAAGGCCTGCATGCGAACAAAACACTCATGTGCACTAAATAAAATAAATGAATCTTTCAAAAGAGAAATGTTAAAGAACCCAAATAATTGTCAGTATCCTACACGAAAAATCCAACTCATCTGCTTAGATAGAGGAAGCATGTCTCAGACACTGTGTGATCCAATACCAAATCAATCAAACACATACAGCAATCATATGCATTAAGCAAAATGTTGGACTTAAATGTTATATTTTAAATTCTTTTAAACTTAACCTCAGGGACATGGACTCATGTAAACGTGGACTCCTGAAAAAGACCTCAAAGCATTCTTAAATGATACCTATGAGCAAAGACAGAAGAAGAAACTTTAAGGGAAAGAAGTGGGATTATATTACAATACAAGTGATTTGAAAATAAAATGAGAATACTGCAAGTATTTTCATGGCAGGGAGAGTATGAACAGGAAGGCAAGTATAATCAAAACTTAGACTGCATAATCATGTCCTAAGGAACCATGCTATTTTGTAAGGCAATTAAAACACACAGATCATTCTAAAAGTAAGCTGTCCCAGAGGTCCATGGAAGAAATCAAAGACAAAAATCACGCAGATGTATCCTTCCAGAAGCTGTGTGCAAACAAAACAATAGTAGTATATAAAAAGCACTAAACCAGTTAAAATATAGAAGTTTAATTACACGATTATAATCAAGTAAAAGTAAAACTTACAATAAACCTTAGCTAGGTATTTAGACCAATTCTAAGTTAAAAAAAAACTTATGAGACGAAATATTTTCAGTAGGTAACAATACTTGCTGCCAAACCTGATGACTTGGTTTCTATATTGATGACCTGATTTTCATATTGATGACCTGATTTTGATATATGGAACCTACATGCTAGAGGAAGAGAACTTATACCCCAAAGTTGTCTTCTGACTTTCATGTATATGTTGTGGTATAAGCTACATTAACAAGTGGGCACACACATACACACACACATACATACATACATACATACATACATACATACATACATACATACATAAATTAAATGCTTTATAAGTCATGGTTGAATGATGGGTTTATATACCAGTAATGTCTCTATTAAAGAAAAATAGTTCATAAGCAAGTAACGTCAATTTATGAGAAATTGTAAACATTGAGTCTTCTTGTTTTGAAATAATAACAAATAGTACCATTAAGTTGGCTACCTTAGTTTGCTTCCCTTTTGCCATGATACAGTGTCATGTCCAAAGCAATTTAGGAAAGACAAAATTATTTTGGCTTATGATTTCAGAGAAAAAAGTATTCATCCTGGCAACAGCGGGCAGAATGGCAACTGGAGAAGAAAGATGAAAGATTACAATCTTAATTCTATGCATGAAACAGAGGATAAACTGCACATAGGGAGAGACAATGGGATCTGAAAACTGCCCTGTGGGATGATTTCATTATGCAGGTGAAGACAGGTACAGGATAGAACGAAGCCTGTCATTGGATGAGAAGGAAGGATGGCCAGGAGAAAAGTTTCTGAGGGAAGAGGAGGAGACTGAAACAAGCAGGCAGATAAGTCAACGAGAGAACATGGAGGCTGATGTTAAGACTCCACTCTGTGTTTTTACAGATTGTTATGAATATTATTAAGGGATGGATGTGTACAGGGCTTTGTATGTTTAGATGGGCAATTGTATCATATCAATTGCATCAGAGATTATTGTTTTGTGTGTTATTTCATGTAGAGATTTAAGTTTAAGAGTGTATGGCGGCCAGAGACACTAAGCAGCCATGGAATTGGGATGTGTGTTTCTGGCAAGATATCTACCAGATTTCTTGGGGCACTGTGGTGCCGGATATGGAGGGGTAAAAGAAAGCCATTTTCTATAATTTTACAGCAACACTATCCCACAGTGATGCACTTCCTGTATCAAGGTCATAGCCATAAATGTCTCCAAACAACATCACTGAATCTGAACTAAGAATTCAAATATCTGAAACCCTATAACAAATTTCTAACACAAACCACCACATTTAGTGCTCTGGCCCTCATAGTAATGTCCATATCACAGTGAAACATTCATTACATCTTTCATAATCTTAATTTTTCTTCAAAATTCTAGTTGAAATAAAATCAGCATTCAATAAAATTAGAAAGTCAATTACAGACTTCCAACATATAATGCTATAATAATCTTTTTTAAGTGGATGAATGAGGACATAGTTAAATACTGGATCAAAGCCATACTGAAACTGAGCAGGACAAACAATAAATCCTAGTGATATTAATCTGTAGCAAGTAACTTTTCATCACCTCGAGTAATTGTTATCTCAGAGGCTTATTGCTGAATAAACTCACCCTTCCTAACTCTTTCTGAATTATGGCTGTCTGGTTCACCTCAGCTGTACTGACTCAAACTTCTCTCCAAGATGATTGATTGATTTATTTTTTTGACTTCTCAAATTTTTTTTATTAACTTGAGTATTTCTTATATACATTTCGAGTGTTATTCCCGTTCCCGGTTTCCGGGCAAACATCCCCCTCCCCCCTCCCCTTCTTTATGGGCGTTCCCATCCCCATCCTCCCCCCCCGTTGCCGCCCTCCCCCCAACAATCTAGTTCACTGGGGGTTCAGTCTTAGCAGGACCCAGGGCTTCCCCTTCCACTGGTGCTCTTACTAGGATATTCATTGCTACCTATGAGGTCAGAGTCCCAGGGTCAGTCCATGTATAGTCTTTAGGTAGTGGCTTAGTCCCTGGAAGCTCTGGTTGCTTGGCATTGTTGTACATAAGCTCTTCCAGTTCTTTCTCTGATTCCTTCAACGGGGGTCCTATTCTCAATTCAGTGGTTTGCTGCTGGCATTCGCCTCTGTGTTTGCTGTATACTGGCTGTGTCTCTCAGGAGCGATCTACATCCGGCTCCTGTCGGCCTGCACTTCTTTGCTTCATCCATCTTGTCTAATTGGATGGCTGTATATGTATGGGCCACATGTGCGGCAGGCTCTGAATGGGTGTTCCTTCTGTGTCTATTTTAATCTTTGCCTCTCTATTCCGTGCCAAGGGTATTCTTGTTCCCCTTTTAAAGAAGGAGTGAAGCATTCACATTTTGATCATCCGTCTTGAGTTTCATTTGTTCTAGGCATCTAGGGTAATTCAAGCATTTGGGCTAATAGCCACTTATCAATGAGTGCATACCATGTGTGTTTTTCTGTGATTGGATTACCTCACTCAGGATGATATTTTCCAGTTCCAACCATTTGCCTACGAATTTCATAAAGTCGTTGTTTTTGATAGCTGAGTAATGATTGATTTAAATTGGCTTCTCTCTGCTTCTAAGTTGCTCTGCTTGGCCTCAAAGTTACAATGATAATTTGTTCTACTCTTCTGATTCCTCATTCTCTGCCTTCAAATTGCCTCTACTGAACTCATGAATGAACTCAATTTCGCTGCACTTTACCCCTTACACTGGCTCCCAAATAAACCGAACTAAAATTACTGACTCTCTTTCCCTGTTCTGCTCTTAAATAGCTTTTCTTTCCTATAATGTCCTCATGAGAGTTGGGCATATCCTCTCGATGTGAGGACTCAATCTGTCACATCTTTCTCTGATTCATCACTTAGTCTGTCCCTCAATTAGATGTCACTTTCAAACATGGGTACTTCCTTCCATAAACCAACCTTACATGCACTGGTTGGGATTAAGGCTGAATACTATAGGCATGTCTATTCCCGCCAGAGTAGCCATGTTGCTGGGCTAAAATTCATCTACCTCAATCCAGCATTTAGGACTGTAGTTCCATGGTGTTAGAGCGCTCATTCCCTCCAGCGTTATTGACTACAACCACCATCTCTCTCTTGAGCTCTTTCTGCTCCCCGTGTATGGATCTTCTTGTTATGTGTCTCATTATTCAACCATTCAGAACATGCTCAACAGTCATTCAGAACATGCTTCTGGGCCCGTCTAAAACAACACAGGTTTCGCTTCCGTGACTACATGCCTTTGCCCTTTTAGGGCTTTCAATCAGGGACCCCTTTCCACATGAAAGCTGGCCTCAGCGGCTGCCTAAAAACAAAATGGAGAAGGGATCTTTGACCCCTTTTATGCTTGCACCCTTTATGTCTCCAAAGCCGATAGAATTTCAGTCTGGTCATATGACTGCTTTGCAAAGGAATCGCATCCAGATATATGATCTAGCTAGAATGCAGACACACAATACACCTTTAAGCCTTTTGGCATTACAGACATGCCTTTAGTATACATGGCTTCTGTATGCCCATGGCTCTGGTATGGCTCTCATCTCATTCTTTCTTCTGAGGAAATAAAAGCAACATTTACATTTACAAAAGCCATTACCATATGAACATCACTGCAAAGTATGGCTTTCATCTTGAAAGGAAGTCTAGATCTCTGGTCTAGAGCACTTTTTTTATTCCTGAAAAGGTTACTAGAAAGTCTGTTATTAGATATAAGTTTAGAGAAAATAAATGCAAATAGAAAAAGTGGTTTTCCTAAGAAACGAAAAAATTCTCAGGTTTTGAAGGATGTTTAAACTTATCTAATTTTGTCTGATTGATTGTATTTTTAAAAGTGGATTATTCTATTATTAACTCTTATTTACTCAGTATCAAAATTTTACTGTGAACACCAAGAAAATCTATAATCCATTCATATGTTTGCCATTTGTTTTTCATTATTGCTTTTCAGACATGTGGTAACTACTTGGGTGTACATTACAGTAGCCATTATCTCTTAAAGGCCTTTCCTTTCAGGGTTTATTTTTATCTTACTAATTTTACCTCAGTGATACCCAGAAAAATCTAAAATTGAAACATTTACCTGTCCCAAATGTAAAAACTTATCGAGCATTTTAGATAGCTGTACAAATTATCTTTCCTTGGTTGTACATTATGTTTCTAAAATGTATGGATATTACACTTTTTTCTGAATTATGTTTTTCTACAATCTTCTGATAGGAAGTATGCTAGTTTCAGAGAGGAACACTGTGCTACAGATATCTTGATGAATGGTTGAAATTTTATCTTAGTGAAACAGGTACCTATAACTAATCTGCTCAACTCCACACCATTTTTTGCAATACCTATGATTCATATCAACTTTAGTGTTGCTATAGTGCTTTATTTAAAGTTGAAAGAAACCACCAGAGTACTTCATTTATTCTGTCTAATTGAGCAAACTTGTGTCTAATTTCTTACCTTACTTCTGCAGTGCTCTCCACCCAACTTTGTGACCATATAAGCACATTTGCACTGTAGTTACACTAAGCTCTAAGCTCAAGAGACAAAATTTCATTTATTGACCATCTGTTACTATCTTGACATAGACACTCTTTTGTTTTTAAATGGGACCAACAGTTATTTTTTTCACAGTTCTGGTCTCACTCTTTACAACTTCTTACTGCTTAAAGAAGCACAATAATCATACCTTCAATTTGGAGTCACACTCACTCTGGTTTAGTTCTTTGGACAAACACACACATTCAATGTGCTATTTTTGTCACTAATCAGGCATTATGTAGTAAAAATGGATGTAAATGTGACATAAAGATACAAATCTAAATCTGAGTAGTATTTTCTGCTTAGCTATATAGTAGTTCTATAATATGTTACAATTTTTAATCATTAATTATTACAATATGCTTGAGATAATGCCTCCAGATAATACTATGCATGGCTTAATTGCAAAAATCACTGTGTTGTATCTCTGCAATGTCTGATAACCTCAGGAACATAAATTATAGTATGTACACACAATTATAATGCTAGGATTCATTGATTCAAATTAAATGTCTACTCAATGTACTTTGTGTATATGCATGTGAATGTGATCAAGTGTATAAACATATGCGCATAGATGCACATCTGTGTGTTTATAGAGAATTCAGAGTATGTCCCCAAGTGTCTTCCTCAGCCACTCTTCACTGTATTTTTAGAAATACCATCTCTCAGTGAGCTGAATTGGACAATGAGTGAGCTGTTGGAATCCTCATGTCTCTAGCTCTTACAGTGGTAAGATTCCAAGTGTATCAACAGTTAAACATAAAAACAAAAGTACTCTGGGCTTAGTGACATCTGGTTTAAACCTAGAGCTTATGAGCCAGAAGCAGGTGGATCCTCTTGAGTTTAAGGCTAGCTTAGTGTATGTAGCAACTTCTAGGAAAACCATCACTCTATGACTATTTAAAGGGATCCTGTCTAAAACAAACAAACAAACACCCCAAACCAGTCAACAAATAAATACAAAAACATGGATATTAAGAATCCATACCCAGGTCTCCAAACTTTACTGCCTGAATCATCATCCGAGGCTTTTGTCTCAATGTTCAAACAAATCTTTGTACCTCAAGAAGGAACAGAGTGAGACAAAAGTCACAAAGAATTATATTGGACTCATTTGATACTAGTTTAATTCCACTGTGAATGAAATTATTTTGACCTCTTAAAGTCCTCAGACATATAACTGTACTTTGAATACACCAGAAAAAATAGTTACAAGTTTGCTTCATTTTTTTAAAAATACCATTTCATTGTATCACAGTAAATCTTTCATCTAGACTTTGTTTCTTTTACTTAAGGTTCATTTTTAACATAATTCAGTACAATTTTGAATATTATTTAAGTTGAGTTCTATAGAATTCCTTTATGTGAGTTCTTGGTATAGTAATAAGCAGAACAAAGACAGAAAGTGTGGATTATTTTAGTGAAATGTGGTACGAACGAATAAAGAAGACTGGTATATATCTACCCAGTCATGTATGAATCTTTTATTTTCTATCTTAAATTCACTGTAGCTATTATAAATTATATTATTAGTATATCCAACAATGGAAAATTCATTATAGAATCGTTTCATTAGTGATGCAAATATACAATTTTTGCTTGTTTACCTATTCAAAAGTATTATACATACTGAGTTTGAAAAAAAATCTGAGCTTAATTTTTATCATAAGGGTATAAGAAACAGAAATGACTCAGGTATTTCTTTTATTGTTTTGAGTTTATAATATAAAAATAGACTTTCTCTCTTCTCTTTCCTCCCCGCAAACTTTCCCATGTACCCAATCCCCTTGCCTTCAAATTCGTGGTTTCTTTTTTCAGTTTACTAATTATTATTTTATTCATATACTTATAGTTAAATACATGTTCCTCAGTAAAATCTGTTCTGTTTGTATGCTATCTGTATGTTTTCATACATGATAGTTTGGCATGGAACAATTTATGTGCTCTTCCCTTAAGAAAACCACTTTCACAGCTCCCAATTACCTATAGTTCTCACAGCAGACCCCTATCTCTTCTACAGCTACAGTGATTTCATTCAAGAGGATTCCTTGAGTCTTAGGTACTGGAATATTTTTTTAGCTGTATCCATTAGGGCTGGGCTCCACAATTCTGTATTTTGATTGGTTGTGTTTTCTCTATTGTAGTGGTTGTATTGCAACAACCAAATGAATTGTTACAATGAGTGTATTTTTTTGATAACTTCAAAATTTTATAATTTTTGATAAATTACAGTGATTTTGAAAGTACGACATGAAACTTTATTTTTCAACAAACATGATGTATACATTTAAATGTGTATAAATTTTCTCTTCAATGTGCTTAAAAAGTACATAATCCCTATACATATGAGTAATCACATTGCATCAATGACTGTGGGTATGACACCATAACATACATTTTACTCAATTGCAGGCATTCTTATAGACTGATGATAAGTATCATAGTAATATATAACATTTATGTATGTATGTATATCATTTATATGACATATAACATTATAGTATATGCCATTATATGTATCATTTATATGTATATATGTATGTATGTGTGTCATATATATGACCTAGAGCATTTTTTATATGTCAACATTTACATATGTATATATATACACATATACATACATACTGGAAAAATTACAGACTTATATGCACATTTGACGATTCAGTACTGTGCCTTGTTATTTTTCAATGTAAGCATAACTGCTGGAGAGGATAGAGATGACAGCTGGCTATTCATATGTGATCCGAGGAAAGAGAAGACTTTGACAGGTGTCATCGATAGAATGCAATGAATAAATTTCAATAATTAAGATGATGAATAAAATGGTTCAATGTTAGATAAAAATATTTCTGCTGAATAGGAATCTAAGTATTCCATCTATCCTAATACTGCAATAAATACGAACTAACCAAAATTTTTGAAAGCACATTGATTTCAGTTTTAAGAAAGTTTTGATGATATTTATTTAATTAAATACTTAAAATACATTTGATTTTTCAGACATTAAATTATAATTCATAAATTTAATAGGATAATATATTGTGTTAAATTATTTGTGCTTTTCCGTAAGGAATAAGTTAAAATCCTGGTTTGATAAGCTGCTTGCTTCTTATTAGCAGGTATTAATAGAAGTGTGATTAATTTGTTTTTATAGTTAGAAAGAGAGAATACAGATTTTGCCTGAGTCACGTGGGAAATTCTGCCCACAGTTCACAACTAGTACAGGTAAAAATGCAATGACTCCAAGCAGAGAGCATAATAGATAAAAGCTGCCGACTTTCTATAGGCAGGGATTAGTGGAAGTTTCCTTTAAAGAAGGTAAAGTCAAGTCTGCAGATAGCTCATATTCTTTCTTCATTTGCTCCATGGGAATTTGGGGTTAATATCCTGGCATGTCAAATTAGAACAGATCTGAAAATAGGCTCATACAATATTGTTTAGTTTACTTCATTTATTTTGAATTGTTCTAATTGTTCTTATATGGGTGTGATTTTGAGTTTTGTGATAATATTATTTAACTGGGAGAGAGTACAAGATACAAGCTTTTCTGACTAAAGGATATGCTGATTTGGGAGAAAGGTTTTGTCTGCGATTTTTAGAAAAGGTGATTAGGTTCTGGACAGCTTCCAGAGCAATATGGATCAGCTTTGATAGGGGGAGACCCTGCACGAACCACAATGGAGGCAGAGAAGGGCGACCAGACCCAGACCTGTGTGTCTTTAATTGGCCACAGGTAGCTAAGAATATTTCATAAAGGATTTTTATAGGATAATGTGTCTTATCTAGGTGTGCAGCTTATATCAATATCAATTGGTTGTGAGTTTATTGTGTGGATGTTTTGTGGAGTGAGGATTTATTGATATAAATATAATTGATAAATTACAAGCTCTAGAGTTTTGATTTACCAGGATACTGGGAATTATGACAATAACCACAGGGGGCAGATGCTAAGAATATGAGCAGAGTCCCCAGCAAAGAGTCACAAGTTAGATGCCACTGATGGGGCTAATCATGGGGGCTGTGAGATCACTGCAGAGCCCAGAGAGTAGCTAGTGGTAGCATGGGTTGGAAATTGGGAAATTAGTGAGTCAGGTGAAGACGATTTGAGAACTCTGAGACAGAGAGTCTGCAGAGTCTGGCTGGCTGAAGGCAGAATGAGGCCATTGGTGCCATGTGGCCTGCTGGTGCTGGCACAAGCATCAAATGGAAATCCTTTTCCTAATAGTTATCACTACAACTGAAGAGGCCGGAGGGATTTGCAACCCCATAGGAAGAACAACATTATCAACTAAACAGACCCCCAGAGCTCCTAGGGACTAAACCATCATCCAAAGAGTACACATAAAGGGACCCATGGCTCCAGCTGCAGATAGAGCAGAGGATGGCCTTATGTGGCATCAATGGGAAGGGAAACCTTTGGTCCTGTGGAGATTAGATGCCCCAATGTAGGGGAGGCAACAGTGGGTGGGTGGGTAGGGGAGATCCCTCCTAGAAGCATGAGGAAGGGATATGGGATAGGGAGGTTGTGGAAACGAAACCAGGAAGAGGGATAACATTTGAAATTTAAACAAATAAAATAACCAATCAAAAATCAAAAGAATAAAAACACAACTTATCTCTAATGATATATTCTGAAGGAGGGATTTTTGACATGTATTTATTTTATCCAGAAGAACTAGGTATTTCAGGAAAACGTATTCAGGATAAAATTATGTTCATCAATAGTATGCTAGTAACTTGATCAGTGGTCGTATCCAAATATAAGAGTCAACAATTTTCCCTTTCATCTATTTCAATAATTTAATTGTTCTTAATTTACCAAAAAGTCATTTTACCTGACAAGTGCAGTTCTGTAACAGAAAACATTTAGTTAAATCACTGAATATTCACAGCAAAGATGGAAAATAATTTTGCATCTATGACACATGCTAGCCAAGAATTAACAAGTAAAATAAGTGAAATAATTGAGGTGATTGAAAGTGGGGTTCTTGTTGTTGTCGTCATGGTTGAATAAGTGTGAGTGAAAATCGGAAATGTAGGTAAAACTCAGTCTGTCTTTTAACAGAACATTTGGGAAGAGTCTGCGGAGTGAATCTAATTTCTGAGCATCCAGGAACAGCAAAATGTCTCCTCGAGATGAAATTCAGGAAGAACGGACACAGATGCTTAAGGTACATGATACTAGAACTAGGGTCACCCATGATCAAAAGAATATTCTGGAAACCACAATGACAAGATTATTATTTTTGGAATGCGTTATTTGTTAGCTACAAAGCCATGTTTCTTTTATGCTTAATGCTCACTAAATTAATACTCTAAAACTCTTCATATAAGATGTTTTATTTACATTGATTCTGATCGATTATAACTAACAGATCTACAGTTACATGGGTTTACAACATTGTTCTTATTGGACACTTGTTAAAATGATAATTGGATCATGTGTATGCTGTGTCTTTCTATCACCATTTTCCATCAAATCTGTGTGTGGTGCTTGAAAGAGAAAAGAATACCAAAATAAGAGCAAACTGGAAAATAAAAATAAAAAAGCAATTGAGGGTTGTAAGAGAAACATGTAAAAGGAAGATGCATAGGTGATCACATATGTGGCTCTTTTCTCTGCCACAGTCACCTGCTGAGGAGAGACTGAGCCCAGATTATGCTCATCTCAGCTGATGGGTGGTTTCTTATGTCATATACTAATTTTGCAATCTGATTGGAAAGGATAATTAGAAGAGTATTATGCTTCCACTGAGAGATATAAACACACACATTTTATAAAAGTACAGAAAAAGTTAAGTAAAATCATACAAAATAACTAAATTAATATTTATGATCAAATAAATAGTTAGATGCCTAATTTTCTGACCTACGTATCTGGCAGACACAAATAAAAGAAAATAATTAAAAATAAATGTGAATTAGTAGTAAAAATTAGAAGGCATTTTATCCTAAATCTCCTTATCTAGTGTCAGTCCCTTAATGAATACAATAGTTACTTTTGTTTCTGTGTTAAATAAATCATCCTGCCTGTTTCTTATTATCCATGGGCCACTACATTTTCCTGTATATTTTCAAAATTTCTCTGATCTTGCCAATTATCTTATACACAAAAATCTCTTTATTTTCTGATGGCAAAATAGATTTAAATATAGAAACAAAGAAAACATATAACTTAAAAGTACACAAGCCCCCAACATCATTTTCTGTGATGGATAACTGTTGAAATTAACCAATTGGTTTTATTCATTAATTTTCCAGGGAAAGAACTAACACAAATGTAAAATTATAAAGTGATGGAATTCCTATCCTCCTATGTAACATAAGTACTTAATACTGAAATAAGTGGTGTTTGATTGGCAGTCACGCCAGGGTGAGGAACATTTTATGCACATCATGGCTAACAAAGTACAGGTTCTAGAACACAGTGTATGGGGCAGGGATTTGCAATACACAGAAGATCGTGTTCTACAACATACTACTCAACCCAAATGTGAAGGAATAGAGAATTGTGCCAACTTGGGTGACATAATGCGCTGGATATTTTGTGTCAACTTGACATAAACTAGACTAGGGGAAAGTAAGAAGTTCAGTGGGGGGATTTTGCCCATTATGTCTGTTAAGCATTTTACAATTGTTTATTGATTCAGGGAACAAAAGTGGCTGTAGGCATCCCTGGGCACATGAGTCTTCTCTGTGAAAGAAAAGTACCTTAGCAAGCTAGGCATGTGACCAAGTTAGTAACAGTATTTCTCTATGATTTTTCCTTCAATCCCCGCCTCCATGTTTCTATTGTATTTCATACATTCCCTAGTATGTATTGATGGTGGTATTTAATCTGTAAACAGAAATAAACATACCAGACAGGGAGTGAACTGAAACCAGTACTGATTGTAGTATGGGGTATTGCTATGAAGGAACTGACTATGTTGCTTCTTCATAGGAAGATTGTGGATGCTCTTGGAATTTGGAGCTGTAAAAGACTGCTTAAAGCTTAACAATCTGTGAAATTGGAAGATAATACTTAGAGCAATGAAGACAATGAGGAACTGGGTTATAAAATTTCAGAAAGAGGTAGACTCTTTCAGACCATTCATGTAACCTGTTTTAAGAATCTGTGACACTGACTAGTTGGAGAGAGGTATCAGTTGTGATTAATAAGAAACCAGCACAAATAAAATGAAGATTTCACGAATATTCTTGATCAATTAATGTTAGATAACTAGATCTGGACAATCAGCAGTAATTAATAAGAGACCAACATCACTGAGGCAAAATCTTCTGGGAAGTAATTCTTTAGGGTCACACACAGAAGCTGTGATACACAGAGGGTCAAGGCTGCATATAGAGCTGGCAGTTGAGCTTGGCAATATATGAAAGTTTGATACTGGGCTTGAAGGTATGAATGAGGTCACAGAGATCAGCAGTCTTGGCACTGTGTGGTAGAACTGAAACCCCCCTGAAGAAATGCCAGAAGAAGAGGCCATTGGTAAGAAATCACCCTTCAACCTTCATTATGATCAAAATCTTGGCGCTGAAGGGATTATAGAGTAGCTAAGGCTTGGCACCATGAGGCATGAATAGAGTCTCTGAAAAAGCATGAGAGGCCATTAGTGAAGATGTATCCTCAGTTATACTGAACCATCGCCAATGATACTGGAAAAGATAAAACCATGTGAATAACATCAATGATTTCACTGATGCCCATCATATAGAATGCATACTGTGTGAGGCAAAGCTAGAGAGATGACACTACCTAAGCCTTTTTGACCGAAGATTGTGAGTCCTAGATTTACACTGATTAATTTTGTTTTCTTTTTGTCTATCGTAACTGTGTCCTGTTATTTTATTGTTTTGTTTGGTTTGGGTTTTTTGTTTGTTTGTTTGTTTGGTTGGTTGGTTGGTTGATTTGGTTTGTCTCTTGGATTATGAATATTTGTAATTTACTTTAGGTTTTATCAGAACCTGCAGGTAATGGACTTGGGAGTTTTAAAGAGAACTTGGACTTTTATTGAAGTATTTCAACCATCTGGGAACTGAATTCCCAAACTCAAAATACGAATTCCCAATCCTTCTAAATTGAACCATATGCCTTATGTGAAATTTCTTCTTAATTTGATAAAATATTCAAATGGGGAAGGGTCCTTAAGATCCAAATTAGGAGCTACTAAAATCTAAAGTTTGCTGGTGGAAGGTCAGGAATTTCCTTAATGATGGAGCCCTTGTTAAGTACAATGTGCGGGGAAATAACTGTCATCTATGAGAGCGATCATAACTGAACCCACTGAGTGAGTAGAAGGGATTAGAGGGGTAAGATTACCCAAATTAAACATGTATAAACTTGTCAAATACTAACAAAAAATGAAAATAAAAAATTCTAGCAGATAGGGAGTCATTCCAAGAGGAAAAAAGGTACCTCTACTCTTCAAAGTTTGACCAAGTAGACAGGAGTTTGTTACAAGCACTTGTTGTATATATATATATATATATATATATATATATATATATATATATATATATATATATATGGATATTTGTGTGAGACAATCTGCACATGAGTGTAAGTGTTCTCAGGGAACAAAAGAGGGCATAAGATTCCTTTGAGCTGAGTTTCAGGTAGTTGTGACTTGCATAGGAGAAGTGGCTATAAATGAGTGTTTGGTTCCCAACACTCCAGCCTCCTCTCCCAATATGTTTTAAAACATGCCCATATCAAATTTTGGACTGAATATTATAAGAGTTCTTTAAATCTTTCTTCTGCAAAGAACACGGCCATTTAAAAAATACAATGAGCCAATAGGAAAATATAGCCCGAATTAATAGAGACTAAAGGAAGATTAGTACAAATTAGTCATTGGGGGTCATGTGCAAATGGCAAAGAATACATAATTGATTTTTTTCTCAGTAAATAATAATAATCTGAAAGGAGTAGACATTTATAAGGATAAATCTTATAGAACCATATATGGTTTCCTAACAGTCTACCTTTTAAATTAGACATTAATAAGAATGTAAGCATTACATATTTGGCTCCTTTTCAAGATTTTTAACATATATTAAATAGTCCCTTTACTTGCTTTTTAATAAAACGCTTAAGACCTTTTTCCACACATAAGAGAATATTTTATGGAAACCAACTATCTTTTCACATTAGAAGTCTGATCAAGATTTTGTTGGTTCTACAACATACTCAACATAGCCAACATAATCAAGTAATTCTAAACTTACATGTTTTCATCTATTTTAAGTCTATTGGGTATTTTGTTGTTTCTCCTCTTTGTTTGAAGGGCTCCTTTTTCAGTTTGTAAAAACTACAGTAACACATTTCTCATTCCACTTGGTATGCTTTCTCTGCATGAGGGCTTTTTGTTTGTTTGTTTATTTTTGTTTCCCATGATTTTTCCATCTGCTCTGTGGCCCCATGAGGATCCACTGATAGATGGCTGCTTTGTCATCCACCAAGAACAGTGATTTTCATATTGTAGTTGCTCCGTTTTCATTCTTTACTCTCTCTCTCTCTCTCTCTCTCTCTCTCTCTCTCTCTCTCTCTCTCTCAAGAAGGAATTGAGCTCATCTTGTAAAATGCTGTCTTTGGTGCTAGGGCTGAACATAACTAGAGCTTAGGAGATACAGGCAGTGAGAAAGAGAGATTGTTTCTGGTAAACACGAGAGTCATACTGTAAGGAAAGAAGCCGAAGTTCTGAGTGGGGAACAATGTTTCAGAATAGGAAAGACTATTGCTATATAGAGTTAACCTGTCACAGGGTGAAGCTCTTCAGACAAAACTCAGCATCAGGTGAGGATCTCTCCTAAATATCTTAGCTAACAAATAGGTGTTCGGGAGTGATACAAATCAAAGCGGAGGTGCAGCATGAACATTTACAGGAGAAAACAAGAATCTTTGTACTTATCCTTGTGTGTAAATGGGTTGTATAAGACAATAGTAGGAACCACGGCAGAGCAGAGCGTATGATACGTTAATATGAGTGTTTCTTGAGTATAGACTGCTCTAGATTTCTGTAGGCTCTGACCCACGCTGAGGAAGAAGCATGCCCTCTCTCTGACCTTGTGCCAATCTCATCCTCCCACTTACAAGCAGTTACTAAAGTTCTGTGACTATTGGCATGGTGAAATCACATTCTTTCCCTTTCTGTGTCTCTCTCTTCATGTCTCCCTCTCCCCTGCTCTGTGTTTGTGTGCATGTTTGTGGTGTGTGTGTGTGTGTGTGTGTGTGTGTGTGTGTGTGTGTGTGTTTTAGAATATGAGGATGGGTATACTGCCACATACACAGGAGGTTAACAAAGCAGAATATCGAATGAGTTCCTCAATTTGTCTTTTTCCCATTGTTTCAAGATACTGTCTTTCATTGAACAAGAATTTCATCATTTTGTCTATGGTAGATGGATAATAAGCTCTTTGTGATCTCTTTATTTCCACAGTGTGGTATAGGGTAATTGCTATGCACAGACATGCTTGGGATTTTACATGACTGCCAGGGATTCAAACTGAGATGTTCATTTTGTACTCATTGAGCCATCATCCCAGAACCCATCTGCTCATGTTATGCAACGACAGTCACATTAATTTGTTGTAGCAAATCCCTGGTTAAATAAGGGGCTGGGGAGATGACTCAGTGCTCAAAAATACATACTGTTCTTCAGAGATCCAGGTTAAGTTCCTATAAGCCATTTTGGGTAGCTCACAACTGCCTATAACACCAGGGCTAGTCCATCTAACAACCCTTTTTGGAGTCTCTGGACACCCACAGTAATACTCTTCCAGACAGACACATATATACACATCCTTTAAAAACTAAAAGAATTTTTAAAAAAATTGGAATAAATAACAAGTAATAAGATGCAACTAAATAAATAAATGCCTCTTCCTCCAAATACAGATAAACTTTTTAAATGACTAAGATTCTACACAGCACTTTGAAAATTATTAAATCATTTCAAGTGCCTGTAATGAAGCATTATCATCTAAATAGCCAAAATTTATTATTTTTTACCCTTTTGACAAAAAAATATCAGTTATCCTTTAAGCCTAAAATGATAAGTAATAAAGTCACATGTTGTGGTTTGTCCTGAAGTTATCTGTGTTTTGATGCTAATTCCACTGCCCGACAGCTGCTTAGTCACATACTCAGAACTCAAGTGACTTCACCAGAACCACCTCCCCCATTGAATTTGTAAAGTACAGGTGAGGGGCAGGTACAGGATAGAAGGAGGCCTGTCATTGGAGGAGAAGGAAGGATGGGCAGGAGAGAAGTTTGAAGGAAGAGGAGGAGACTAGAAGAGAAAGGAGGAGACAAGAACAGGAGAGAGAGAGAGAGAGAGAGAGAGAGAGAGAGAGAGAGAGAGAGAGAGAGAGAGAGAGAGAGAGAAGAAGCCATGGCAGGTGATGTTAAGATTCTGCTCTGTGTATTTACAGGTTGTTATCAATGTTCCTAAGGGATGGATGGTACCGGGCTTTGTATGTTTAAGTGGGCAATTATATCTTACCAATTGGGTCAAAGATTATTGTGTTGTGTGTTCTTTTATGTGAGGGTTTGAGTATAGGAAAGTGTGTGGTGGCAAGAGACAGAGTCGCCGAGGAGAGGGGATGTGTTTCCACCAAGATTATCTAGCAGATATCTTGGGCACCGCTGTGTGGACCAAGCGAGGTAAAAGACAACACTACTCTTTTTTTATTTATATATTTTTACAACAACAGTCACATATCTAATACAGTCCATCCCATGCCTGATTTCCAACTCAGAGTCAATTCAATTTACCATTATTGCAGCTCTACAAAGTAGTTGCCATTGAATTAAAGATGTTACCTGTGAGAGGAATATAGTTAACACAGCTGTCTTTAACAACTGCATCTTAACTTTCTGGAAGGGTGGATCTTTGTACCTGAATATCATATATCATTGGACTGTTAGTTCACCCATGAGAAGTTAAAATATCATTCACTAGTTCTTCTATTGACTGGATTCTGACTTAAAGCTGGTTCAATCCTGTTCTGCCTGTACTCTTGACTGCGAAATGGATGCAAGAATGTTACCTATTAAGTGTGCTGAATACCAAATAATCAGCCACAGACACTGAATCATGCATACAGAACATTGAAAGACAATTTTATAACCTCATTAAACATCAGTCTTTCTTTAGTTCACAAAGCAAAAATACATTTCTACAATAGCTCATTACCCTCTCTCTTTAGTATGCTACTGGGAATTAAGACATGTAGATAAATCGGAATGTCAATGAACAGAAATATAGAAACTCAGCATGAGACTAGTTCCACAGAACATTCATCTCCCATAACTAGGACACATCTTTGTGTGTGAAATGATCCTTCCCAGTCTTGGGCAGTGCTGGAGGCCTCACAGAGCTGTATCCTAGCTGTGCATTCTACATCCTTTGCTACTACTCATTGTGCTGGGACGGGAAAAAATACTTCATCTCGCAATTCTATTTGAAAATTTGATCCTTTGTATCACCATGGACCTGGAAATGTCATATTAAAATAATTTTATGCATTACACAATTTATTTCAAATGGAACTAAAACACTAGACAGAGGGAAGGGCGGTATGCATCATACATTATAAAAGGAATTTGAGTGAGCTAAAAGTAGTTGAGAAAGCTAGAAAACATCCAGGAGAGGATGAGATTATTGTATGGGATTTAATCTCACAAGGGGTAAACACATACTTCATAAGCTAAATACTACACAGTGGAGAATTAGCATGAAGCATGTCAAACGGCAGTGTAAACTCAAGATAAAATTTAAATATATTGCAGTTATTATAATAAACTTGATGGGATGATGGGTTTATGGTTGTCTACGTAGGAGGAGGAAACAAAGAGGAATGAACTCAAGTTGGTGTTGAAGGAAAATGTGCAGTAAGCAAAACTGAGTCTGGCTAGGTATGACAGTGTTGGACATTGCACGGCACCAGATATCAGCAACAGAAACAGATTTTAGACCAATTCTGGGGAGGACGGTAAAGGCTTACTTCTTATGTTGTCTGCCTAAACAAAATGATAGCTACTACAGGAATCTTTAACAACAAACTAGGTTGGCAAGATGGCTCAATGATCAAAAGCACCTGCTACCTACACAGATGCCTTGAGTTAGATCCCTAGAAACTAAATGGTGGAAAGAGAATCAACTCTCCCAAGATATCAACTGATAGCCACTGAGAAACTTGACAAGTATTTCTCCAGCCTTTGTCTTCATGGGTACACTTGTGGACATGCACCATAATATAGACATATTCACCAAAGTACATACACATGCACACAAAATGTATAAAATTCTTGGGGATGTTCTGTTTTGATTTTTATTATTTTAGTCAATATATTCAACCCATTAATTTCAGACTTAAGCAGTCTAAGATATCCTTCACCTTTAAAATTTCATTGTGGAAAAAAAGGTTAGAAACATTGGTTCCCCTTCACACCCTTTTCTACCTTACAGCTCTGAGAAAATATGAGTTTCTAAATGTCATGAAAAGCAATGGGGAAATATATGAAAATAAATGAGTAAGTTAAGCTGTTCCTCCTGAGCCAGATAATGAGTTCTTCCATCCTCACCTCTTCGATGCCCTATCAAGGATTACGTCTGCCTTTTTCAAAGGATGAAGCCCATGTGACATAGGAAAGCTGTTGGTGGAACTGTGAATTTTATGTTGGTAGACAGAGCAAACAAAGTATCTAAATTAGGCTGTAAACTTCCTAGGGACATCATTTCAATAATTGTACGTGACGTCAAAGGGATATGGTAACTCATGGGCATTGAATATAAAATCCAAGTATTTGGTTTACCTCAGAGGACTATGAAATAGTAAGATCACTAGATATTAAGTTCTTGCTCAAATGAATTTAGATCAAATATTGATGTGAAATAAACCAGTAATATGCCATTACACAACATTGATTGTGATTAATATCAATCTAGGTTTTTATCAAAGTCTCACAGCATGACTTCAGAATAACCATCAGTCCTGACTTGCTTGTGTTTCTGTTGTAGAGTGTTGACTATATGGAGAATTTAATATAATCTATTGTACAGGTATTATCTGTACTTCTAGGTTAACATTTTCTGTGCCCCAGATGCCTTAAGTAGCTAGTATAAATTTTAGATTCATATCTTTGTGGTCTAAGGGCCCTCATGATGGGCCCTTAATGAAGATTTAATTTACAGATTCTATTGGGATTACAAATGCATCATAGAGTGACTTGTGACTTGTTTCATTTATGAGCTTTTTCATGATTTCTCATGTGGAAGAGTCTATGTTTTCTGGACACTTGAAGAATGTATGGATATTGAAGTCCATGGTGAATGGAGGACAGAGCAGATTCTAAGATATTTCTAGCTATTAAACTACAGAAAAAATGGGACTTTGAACAAGGGACAGAGAAAAGTTTGCTATCAACATTGTTATTCATTTTGTGAAAAATATAAAAAGTAACTTGCTTGGTGATAGGAATCATTATTGATAACACCAAGGTAAGCTCCTATGAAAATTACCAATTAAATTTAATTCAAAAATCAAGATCTCAAAATGGAAAATGATTCTGCATACTTAGGGATATAAGCAAAACCTTACTCAATGGCAGTATACAAACCATCTTTCTGAGTTTTCTGAACTACTTTGTTCTCTTAGGTTTTCTTCATTATTATGTTAATATTCTCTCTTTCTCCTCTCTCTCTCTCTCTCTCTCTCTCTCTCTCTCTCTCTCTTTCCTTAATCCATGTATATCATTAACTGTTCTATTTTTGTTTTTTAGTTTACTGAGGACTATATAGATATAACCTAAGAAGTGGCTATGTTACTCCTGAGTATTTACTCAAAGGACTCCCAAGTCTACCTGTTACAGAAGCATAATGTTCATTGTGGTGCTATCTATAGTCATTAAGTTATGGAATCAACATATGTGTCCAGTGGAAACAGATAAAAAAGGTGTGGTGCATGTGCACGATGGGCCTTTTACTAGTCATAAAAACCTAAGCTTTGTCATTCTTAGATAAAGGGATGAAGCTAGAGATCATCACATGAAACAAAGTTAACCAGCTCAGAGAAATAATGAGTATTCTGAATATTGTGTTTTCTAGGTATTATGCACATACATAAAATCATGTATGCTTATAGGGTAGTAAAGTAAACATAAAACCATATAGAGAAGCCAATGGAGAAGGGAATGTAAAGGAATATATTTGATAAAAACATAACTACATGAAAAGTTCTTACATAATTCAGTACCTCGTACAATGAATGTAAACTATAAAAAATCGAAAATTAATGTGGTCTCTAAGTGACAGAAAACTGAAAAGGCATAGCATTTAGAAAATATATATTTTAAAAGACTCTTGACAGTTATATCTCAATTAGTTAAAACTCATTATATATCTTTATACAAAAGACTAGTTATAAACATGAAAATATTTAGTACAGAGGGATGAACCTATAGCCATATATGTTGCAGAGGACGGCATCAATGGTAGGAGAGCCCTTGGTTCTGTCAAGGCTCGATGCTACCAGTGTAGGGGAATATCAGGACAAGGAGGTGGGAGGGAGTGGGTGGATGGGTGAGGGAGCACCCTCATAGAAGCACGGGGAGAAGGGAAGGAATAGTGGGTTTCCGGAGGGGAAACTGGAAAAGGGGATAACATTTAAAATATAAATAAAAATATTCAATAAAAGAAAAAGATGAAATAAAGTATTTATCAGATTTTGCAAAACTCTGCTTCACAAGGAGCTTAACATATTTTATTTATAATAGATATATGCCAATTGAGCATGTTTATAAGATCTTGCACGATGTTTCAACAAATATGCAAATTTCATACTGATCAGATCAAGATTGTTAATACATCCTTTATCAAAAACATTCATTTCTTTGGAAAAATATTCAAACTCCTGTTCTCTACTCATGGGTACCCAACCCTCATCATGATGATATGTCTGGCTCACAGAAGACACTCAATAGAACTAGGCAGAACCACCTAGCTCCCTATCACACTGTTCTCAAGCACTGCCATTATTGACATACCATGGTGAAAATATCTCATTGGACAAATGTAAAAATACTTTTCATTTATGTTCCTGTATATTTTCTTTATTTCTTCCTTGACCAAGTGGTCCTTTACTAGGGCATTGTTCAGCTTCCATATGTTTGTTGGTCTTCTCTTGTTTTGGTTGTTACTGAAGACCTTAGTCCATGGTGATCTGAAAGGATGAATAGTATTATTTCTATGTCCTTGTATATATTGAGGCCTCTTTTGTGACCAATTATATGGTCAATTTTTGAGAAGGTACCATGAGGTCTTGAGAAGAATGTATATTCTTTTGTTTCAGGGTGAAATGTTCTGTAGATTTTTGTTAAATCCATTTGGTTAATAACTTCTGTTAGTTTCACTGTGTCTCTGTTTAGTTTCTGTTTCCATGATCTGTCCATTGATGAGAGTGATGTGTTGAAATTTCCTACTACTATTGTGTGTGGTGTATGCTTTGAGCTTCAGTAAATTTTATTTTATGAATGTATGTTTGGGGCATTTGGAACATAGATGTTCAGAACTGAGAATATATCTTAGTTGATTTTTCCTTTGATGAAGATGAAGTGACATTCCTTATCTTTTTTGATAACTTTTGGTTGAAAGTTGATTTTATTTGATATGAAAATGGCTACTCCAGCTTTTTGGGGGGACCATTTGTTTAGAAAATTCTGTCCCTGATTTTTACTCTTGTCTTTCCTGTATGCAGCAAAATGCTGGTCCTGTTTACATATCCAGTCTGTTAGTCTATGTTTTTTTTTATTGGGGAATTGAATCCATTGATGTTAAGAGAAGTTAAGGAATACTGATTGTTGCTTCCTGTTATTTCTGTTGTTAGAGGTAGAATTATGTTTGTGTGTCTCTCTTCTTTTGGTTTTGTTGCAAGATTACGTTCTTGCTTTTTCTAGGGTGTAGTTTCCCTCCTTGTGTTGGAGTTTTCCTTCTATTATCCTTTGTAGGGCTGGATTTGTAGAAAGATATTGTGTAAATTTGGTTCTGTCATGGAATATCTTAGTTTCTCCATCTATGTTAATTGAGAATTTTGCTAGATATAGTATCCTGGGCTGGCATTTGTGTTCTTTTAGGGTCTGTATGTCATCTGCCCAGGATTTTCTGGCTTTCATAGTCTCTGGTGAGAAGTCGGGTGTGATATTAATAGGTCTGCCTTTATATGTTACTTGACCTTTATCCCTTACTGCTTTTAATATTCTTTCTTTGTTTTGTGCGTTTGATGTTTCGACTATTACATGACAAGAGGAATTCATTTTCTGGTCCAATCTCTTTGCAGTTCTGTAGGCTTCCTGTATGTTCATGGGCATCTCTTTCTTTAGTTTTGATTTTATCTTAGTTTTAGTTTTTTATCTATAATTTTGTTGAAGGTATTTACTGGCCACTTACGTTGAGAATCTTCACTCTCTTCTATACCTATTATTCTTAGGTTTGATCTTCTCATTGTGTTCTGGATTTCCTGGATGTTCTGGGTTAGAAGCCTTTTGCTTTTTGCATTTTCTTTGACTATTGGGTCAATGTTTTCTGTGGTATCTGCTGCCCCTGAGATTTTCTCTTTGATCTCCTGTATTCTCTTTAATTCTCCTGGTGATGCTTGTGTCTATGACTCCTGATCTCTTTCCTAGGGTTTTTTTTTTTTATCTCTAGGGTTGTCTCCCTTCATTATTTCTTTATTGTGTTTATTTCCATTTTTAGATCTGGATGGTTTTGTTCAGTTCCTTCCCCTGTTTTGATTGTGTTTTCTTGTAATTCTTTAAGGGATTTTTGTGCTTCCTCTTTAAGGGTTTCTACTTGTTTACCTGTGTTGTCCTGTATTTCTTTAAGGGAGTTATTTATGTTCTTCTTAAAGTCCTTTATCATTATCATGAGATGTGATTTTAAATCCAAATCTTGTTTTTCTGGTGTGTTTGGATATCCAGTATTTGCTTTGGTGGGAAAACAGGGTTTTGATGTTGCCAAGTTTTCTAGATGTCTGTTGCATAGGTTCTTGTGCTTGCTTCTTGACATCTAGTTATCTCTGTTGTTAGTTGGTCTTGCTGTCTCTGACTAGAGCTTGTTCCTCCTGTGAGTCTGTGAGCCTGTGATCTTAGGAGTGAGAGGATTCCTGGGAGACCAGCTTTCTCAGAGCAAGTCAGAGCAGGTCAGTCTGTGGGACAGCCCTAACTCTGTGTGCAAATGGTGTCCAGAAGGTTTCTGTTCTAGGGCCCCCTGTGGCTCCTGAACCCTGTGCACTTCTGGTGGATCTCTCTTTGGACTGTCAGTGGAGAGAATGTGGTGTCCTACCTCTGGGCTGTGGGCACAGGTAGATAGAGCCCTCCTGGAAGACCAGCTCTCTGCAGACAGTTTTTGGGACCAAGAGCTGTCAGGAAGCCCTAGCTCTGGATGTAGATGGAGATAGAAAGGGTCCTGTGCTAGGTTGCCCTGTGGCTCAGGAGCCCCATGAGCTCCCAGTTTGTCTCTCCTTGGACACTCAATGGAGAGAAAGTTCTAACATAGATGTCTTAAAGATAGCCATCACTTCTGTTACCTTATCACCACTGTTCATCCAGTATTCTGAAAGTGTAGCCATATTTAAATTTATTTCCAAAAATGAACACGATCTTCTTTTATTTCTTATTTGCTAAAATGAAACCTCTGAAGTTTCAACACACTCTTCTGATCACCTTCACTCAGAGAAAATGCCTGAAAACCCACAGATACAGGTAATTCTTCCATCTTACTGAACCACACTTTTTCATTTGCTAACTCCGTGATATCTACTATCAAATAGAGTTTCATGTATTGTCTGTTTCTGATGCAGTCTATAGACTTCACCTGAGCGTGTGGGCATACTCTAAACTTGTTTATAGTGTTCGCTACAACACAGTACTTTGTACTATAGCAAGCAGGCCACAGGTAGTTTCCCCCATGAGATAGCTGGGAGGTATATTAAAGACCTCACTTCAGCTATTTGGATTGTATTCTGCTAAAAGGTTTGATTTTCCTCTGATTTTAAGAAACGATGATATATTATGTGATTTTTTTGAAAAATACTTCCAAAAACAAATCGGAAGGAACAAAGGAATAAAGATGGTAGTGTAGGTTGATGTCATTCTTCAGGTGAGGGCTGGCACAAGTTAGATCGAGGCCATGATTGGACAGTAAAAGAATAAGGCAGGGACAAAGTTTTTGTAAGGCATGAGAGGAGAAGGAGGGAGAATCAAGATGGACACTGAGAAGGACGACCCAGATCTGGGTGGTCCTGAATTACCAAAGTAGCTGGGATGGATTTCTCTTGGAAAATTTATATAATCTAGGTAGGCAATTTATATTCTTATCAATTGGCTGTAAATTTATTCTGTGGATGTATTGTGGATTGAGAAATTAACATGTAAATCTAATTGCCAAATTACAAGTTTCTGGAACTTTTATTTACCAGGCTAAAGAGGACAGTGTGTGAAAGAAATGGCTGAGACACAGTTCCAGTGCATGGATCTGGTTCTGCTGCCTGATCTGAGTGAGAATGCACAAGGGCACTGCAGAACAAAATGTGTGTGTGTGTGTGTGTGTGTGTGTGTGTGTGTGTGTGTGTGTGTGTGTATGTGTGTGTGGCGTGTTGCCTAGGGTACCCCATGGAGAGGGTGGCTGAAAGGGAGACAGCTGGGAGACGTTAGCCTGCAGACTGTGTGGCAGAGTAGCAGCTGGAGGGAGTGGAATTGGCTCGTGGGAACTGATAGCAAAAGATCCTGTTTAATTTTTACCACAACAGGTAGTAAACGAAAATGCTGGGCATGAATCCACTAGAAGGGTTAGATTATCAGCCTAAGAGTTAGAGAACAGTTTTATTTTCTAAGTAAGAGGAGCCCAGTGCCGTGTTGAGTCACATGATGTCTCAATCGCAGAAACTGGTCATGCCCTTTATAAATCTTACTGCAATATGGTATCAGTTAAATAATGGGAAAAATTAAAAAGCTTTATATATATATATATATATATATATATATATGCTCTTATACTACATTAGTTATTATGAAAATTAAATCTACCTATTTATATTATATATACTGTAATTTTAAGTGTGTTTAATACTGTAGAAACTAAGTTCCTTGTACAATTAAGTAAATGAAGTTTTGAAGTACAGTGATAATTAGAAACAACAACTGCAATCATCGGTTCAGAGAGTCAAGGTGTTTGAGTGCATTCTTACCTAATAAGGAAGATGATATAATAATACCTTCCTTAATATTTCTGGAAATAGCTTTTTTATTATGAAGTTATATCAGTTGGCTTATTGTATTCTTATACAAGTCACTCAAAATTCCAGGTTGAGAGAAAGCTGAAAGATTAATTTCTTATTTCATAATAGTATCAGAATTGCATGAATTAGCCACACCTTCATTCCATCAACGTTTTTTCTAGCATTTTATCAGGAATTATTTAATGTTACAATTTGAAATTTAATGCCAACATTAAAAGGGAAAATCATGATATATACACGATTCCTATAAAGATGTATTTCATTCTGCTCCTGACTCTGTCACTAAGAGAGATAAGGCAGAATGACAGAGAATTTACCAAAAAATTATCTTCTCTGGAACTGTGTTTGTCACCTCAGATAACCTTAATTAAATGGCAAAGATGCCTGAAGCCTTTATAGGCCAGGATTGGATAAAGACGGGATGCAGTGCATCTAGACGGAAAGGAATTAGCTATTTCAGAGCCTAGTAAAAGGTTTTCAATTTTAGATTTAGTTTGCTTGTTTTTCTGCAGTAAAATCAAGCATACTTTCTCTTTCTCTGATCCCCAGGTATGTCAAAGCTTGCCAATCAAACTTGTCTTCTGGCCTTCAGGCCAGATGATGTGAAAATACATGCTGATCTACATTCTTGATTTTATTCCCGCCTATTGTTTTTCACCCCCCCCTCTCTCACACACACAAACACACACACACACACACACACACACACACACACACACACACACACACGGACATGGACACGGACACTGGTTGCTTATCTTGGCTCTGGCCACCCAGGGTCCATGCGGATTCAGTGCATTGTGCTGTAAGTATCCATTTATAAATAATCACATCAGAATTTTTAATGTCTCTCCCATATGACTAAGATCTCTCCCAGTAGTCACTCAGGACTCTTTTCTGCTTCAAGGCTATCTACAGTTAAATTCAAATTTAATCTTTCTAGCTTGAAATAAATATAATAGAAACATTATTCTTTTCTTCAACATACTTGTTCCACAAGTAGCCTTTTCTGGGTTTCCCATTTTGTTTTCTTTTTCTTTTTCATTTTTTTTTAATGTTTTAGAGCTATTATGCAAGCATAAGTATTACCTATTAAATATATGTTATTTTATGGCTGTTTAACACTTGCAAAACTAACCTGACCCAGTGTCAATTTCCATCTACTTTACCAAAAGTAACTATTTGGTGTCTCCTTTTTATGACTTCTAATTTATACTTACCTTTCACAAAAATAACTCAGTAGAGCTTGCAAAATGGCTGTGTGGTAAAGGCACTTGACGCCCAACAATGCAAGTCTTATGGCTTGATTTTAATCTGGGGACTCATGTATAGGTATAGGGAAGAAAATAATCTACACAGATATTCTTAATATACATACATGCACCATGGTATATTTGCCCATACATGAACACAAAGGTAATAATAACTATTAATAAAATTAACAGAAATTTTTGGGTGATTCTTCAGAATAAGGCCCAGAGGACCCTCCTGAACTCCAAACATGGGAAGCCTCATTTAATGTGAAGATTAGCCAACACATCACAGACTGGAGTGTTAATGAAGGCTTATTTGCTGAACACACATTTACTACACAGTATTCTGTGCATGCCGATCATAGCTGACTACAGGAATTATTCTTCTAAGTGTGGCTTCTCACTCCCTGTTCTGTCACTACAAGAGGCATCTGTGCTTAGAAATACACATGAATCATTTCCTATAATAATTTATGTCATTGTCTATATGAACTCCGAACTTAATAAGATTTGCAGATGATACAGGCATTCGAGAAGTAGCTTATTTCTATTTTTTTCCAAAAGTTCTCTCCAAATTTTAATATGTTGAGATTGCTATAATCATATTTTAAAGCTAAACTGTAATATTTTGTAATGCATTATAAAAATGCATCATTTATGAAGGTAGACTGGAAATACCAAGATATTAGATTGTAGAACATTCTAACTAGGTTTGAAAAATATACAGCCAGGTCTAAATAGAAAACCTTGTCTTGAAAAACAAAACAAAACAAAACAAAAACAGAAAGAAAGAAAGAAAGAAAGAAAGAAAGAAAGAAAGAAAGAAAGAAAGAAGGAAAGAAAGAAAGGAAGGAAGGAAGGAAGAAAGAAAGAAAGAAAGAAAGAAAGGAAGGAAGGAAGGAAGGGAGAGAGGAAGAAAGAAAGAAAGAAAGAAAGAAAGAAAGAAAGAAAGAAAGAGAGGGAGGAAGAAAGGAAGAAAGGAAAATATTTACTTCAGAGACATCAAGAATAATTCCACATACAGATATCTAATCATTAATGATGCCATCATAATGTCTGGCTCAGAAAAAGATATGTAGAGCAAATGATAAGGGAAGGACATTTGATAAAGTTAGAACACTCTCTTGAGGAAGACACAAGACTCTCTGTGGTCATACTATTAGCAATTTAGTTAGGAGAATGTCATGTACAATTGCCAAGTATAAGGCAAAGATAACAGAATGAGGTATTGGAGCTGAGACAGACAAATGAACAGCAGGAAGGGATGAAAGTCAGACTCAGCTACTTAGCACAGAAGCATGCAGTCATAGCAGTAACTTAAGGACATAATAAAAAGTTGCTTTTTTCGTTTATTGGTTAATTCTGGACATATCAGTTGTTTGTAAGAGAGCATCAGTGCTCTCCTGCCAGGTTTCTTTGTCATGCCTGTAATCCCAGCTCCTTGGAACCTGAGAAAGGATGAACTCTTACATAAAGGTCAGCCTGGGATATATTGTTACATTCCAGGCCAGATCCTGTTAAAGGGAAACCCTATTTGCAAAGCAAAGCAACAATCAAAATGATCTCTATCTCAGTGTTAGCTGCCTATTGACAAAAACTAGTAACCCCAACCATGCTTAAAGAATTGATTCAGTTAGACTGGCCTGTGGTCTTGCCTGTCAGGCACATTTTAAATAGCTAATTGAGATAGGGGAGCTATTTTAAATAGCTAATTGAGACAGGAAACTATGGCTTGGCTATGCAAATATCCTCATCAGTCTACAAAAACTAGATGATCAAGCCAGTGAAGGTGCAAACTGTTAAGCAACCTTTCTCCATGCTTTCTACACTCAGTCATGTTTATTTTTTTCCCTGACTTCTGTCAATGATGCACTGAACCTGGAAATATAAAATGAAATAAACCCTTTCCTCCTCAAGTGGCTTTTTGTCTCAGTATTTATTCACAGTAACAGAAAACAAACCAGGGCAATCCTTTTTAATATACAACCCAAGGTTAATAACAGTGCATTGGTATCGATGTATTAATTGTTATTTATAACACTTTTGGAAGAGGTGAAAAGGGAGAAGGATAATTATAGTGAGAGAGGGGAAGAGAGAGGGAGGCAGAGAGGAGAGAATAAGTGAATTATGATTCTGACATGAGAATAAGGAAGGAAAGATTGTTCAAAAAACTGTACACACACACACACACACAAAACAGATTAGCTACTTAAGATCATTACACATAAGGGAATTGCAATATGATTATTGATTATGTATTCTTCTTTTCAAACTCATACCTACCTAAATATTTCCCAACTATATTTTTCTCCACAACTTCATCTAATCCCAAACCACGGATTCTTTTCTCCATTAACAAGATTTAAGCAAGTCTATAGTCTATAGAAGCAAGTTTTCCCCCAGGCTTAGCTCATGACAATTGGTATTTACTAAGTAACAGGTCATATATCTTACATCTTATTTTTGAAGTTGTGTTCAGCTAAGCTGGCTAATTATCTTTTCTCTATTCTTATACTCATAGCAGAATTATTTACCCCTTATCCGTAGACCTATCTTTACAGAGAACACACCGAAACCTAGGCTGTGCCTGCAAACCTAGATCACAAGATCCAGAATCTCAGACACAACCTAGAATGAAATGTTTCCTTTGATCGTTAACTTGTGCCAAGCCTATTTTTCTTTCCAAGTAAATTATGAGCTTGCTATACATGAAAGCTCACTATACTTCATTTCTAACCCATGAAGCCCTTGATTACTATCCTGCTTTACTTATTATCCTAACTTTATTGCATTTCTAGAAAAGCAACTTAAGTCATTTCCTTAAACTTTCTACCAACCGTTCTAAGTCCCTAAAGCGATTTAAATCCTGTCAAAAATTCTGTAAAAATCGTAAGTTCACCTAAACAATATTAACCCATGAATGTCCATCTTTATGTTGATCTGCAGGAAAATTGCCTGATAGAGTGGGCTATTGCCCAGGAGCTAAACACATCAGGCTATAGGTACTGAGAGTCTCCCCATGCCCAACAACACTATGCCAGATATATGATGAATACAGCAACGACAAACATGAGAAGGCAAATGAGTAACAAAGAACAATCCTGGGGCTGTGCCTTTCCAGGTAAACCTACTGCAGGTGTGTAAAATGGTGGGCTATTTCCAGGAAGCTCACTTGACCGCTGCAGCTCCTTCTGAATGACATCCACAAAACAAATGAAGATATTCTATATTTGTTACTTTCTCCCCTCTAAATATATCAGAAAAAAGCATACAGAAACGAACAATAGAATAAAGTTTCATCTAAAAAAATATAAAGACAATGAATAAGATTACAACCACAACAGTTTTCAAACATATAATTCACAAGTAATTTGAAAGTGAAAAGTAACATAAAAATACAGTGAATTTAGAAACAGCTAAATAAACACAGTAGCATGTAAGCTCTTAAGAGAGGATGTGTTTTCCTACATCCCCGGCTCAATCATTAGCTATGAGCCGTCTGTGGCACTCGGGGTCTCTCTGTACCCCTGTACCGTAATTACAGATTTCTGAATGTAGTTGTTCAAGTGCTGAGGAGTCCAGCTTTAGGAGAGTATTCAAGGACAGGAAACTTGTAAGGTAGAGCAGGTCTGAAACCATAGTACCCAGGTACCCACCTGAGATGGCAGGCATCTCCCTGCTCCCAGCTTGACACCTGGCCTGGAACTCGTGCCACACTTCCTACAAAAGGAAACTGACCTGTGGTCACACAGGCCCCAGGACAGAGTTCTCCGTGCTAATGAAGTATGGAGAGATCCTTAGGGTTTAGGCCATATGCAGACATTCCTCCCTGCAAAAGGTGTTTATTCTCTGGTCCATCCTGAGAGGTTGGTATGCCTTCATTTTCCACGATGAACAGTCAATAAACGGTATGTATAAACATGAACTGTCTCTTCCATTGAAACCATGGGGAGCATGGAGAAGGCCTTTGCCTACAGAGCTGCTGCGTACGTCTCCATCTCCAGTAGATGGCCTCTGTGCTACCAGACAACCTCCACCAAGCTCAACCCAAGGCCCTGACTCTGCTCCCTTCTCCTCACAACTCAGTGACTCAGCTATGCCTGGATTTCCAGGAGTTTGGGAGCACCTGGTCTGGCCTCAACTCTGGGGGTGGACTCCTAATTCTATGTTCCCTTCTCCTCTGTGCAGCACCCCAGTGGTGACTGGATGCCCTGGAGTCAGGGAACCCCAGCTTCAGCTTGCTACATCTTAGACTGTGTTCTCCCACCCTCTGAGGTATGGTCTTGGCACTTCCCTAAAGCCCAGCACCTAATGGCTGCTGGAGACGCAGTCAAGCACTCCTAGTATTCCACTTGCCCAAACAGCATGTCCAGTGGTATGGACCGCAGATCTAGCAACCTGTTGTTGTTGTTGTCGTTGTTGTTGTTGTTTTTGTTGTTGTTGTTGTTGTTGCTGCTGCTGCTGCTGCTGCTGTTTTGAACAGGAAAAAAATACAACATAAGATGAGACATATCATTTAAGTCACCCTGGTTTTGCTGCTATTCTTTTGGTTTCTCACAGCAGAGGCTGATAAGTTGCCAGTGACAGACTTTCCAGAGAAGTCCAGCTTAGACTAACCTGACCAAGAATTGAGACTGAGTAAATGTCTTTAGCATCTCGATGATATCATCCGCACCTGTGAAGGATAATCTTGATTGTTTATGTAGAGGATCCCAGCCCCTTGCAGGCAGGTAGTGTGGACCACATCAGAAGCAGGGGAGAGGGGGGATGGGATAGGGGTTTCCAGAGGGGAAGCAGGAAAGGTAATAATGTTTGCAATGTAAATAAATAAAATATCCAATTAAAAGGGGGGAAAAAGAATGCTAGCTAACCATGAGCCAGACAGCTAACAAGTATTGCTTCTCTGTGATTTCTGCTTCAAATTTCTACAGTAATTTCTGTCAATGATGAGTTCCCACTTCAAATTAAAAATAAACTTTTTCCTGCCGTACGTCACTTTGTGTCATAGGACTTTTCAAAGCTATAGCAAAAATAATAAATAGCCAAATAATTACAAACAGAAATTGTGTATGCAACATCATTTTTTCGACTTTAGCCCTGTAAGAATCTTTAAAGTACAGAATTGCAGAGGCAGATCAGAAGGGGAGAATGCTTGCTTAAGCATCTCATGACTAAATCATTGTCAAAGTCCCCGAAAATTTCCTGGGATAGTGTAATGTCACACACTTCATTTTGTATAAATAAGCAGAGGCCACATTGTTCACCACCTTCAACCCCAGCACAAAAGTAGACAACGTTATTTCATAGAGTACATAACTGGATCACAATTTGTCTGGGTCCATTTCATATAAAATATCTCATGGTGTGGTAAACTTTTATTTTTAACATGAAACCCCATATTGTTCTTTGGTGTTGGTCTGTTTATTTCCTTCCTCTCTCTCTCTCTCTCTCTCTCTCTCTCTCTCTCTCTCTCTCTCTGTATGTGTGTTTGTGTGTGTGTGTGTGTGTGTGTGTGTGTGTGAGATGGTGGTGGTGGTGGTTAATCTTCATTTTCATTTGAAGTGATTTAAAGAGTTTTGTGAATTATTTCAAATACTTCTGGGTATGTTTCCAGTAAGGCTTGATTTAGCACAGAAGACTCACCCTGCCTGTGAATGGCTCAGTCCCACTGTCTGAAGTCCTGTGTTAAATGAAAGAAGACATCAGTAGGCATGTCTCTGCTTCCTGAGGATGGATACAATGTAGCCAACTGCAAAGAAAGAAAACATCTGTTTGCAACTTTCTGCTTCCTCTTAATGGATATAATGTTACCAACTGTCCCAGCTTTCACCTACCATGGTTTCCCCCCTGCCATGGTGGCCTCTATGTTGGAACTGTGAAGAAAAAACCATCTGTCCTTTAATGACTTTGTTAGACATTTTGTTTACAGCAATGAGAGAAGTATCTAATCTGCATACCAAGAACAACAGGTTACACAAGGAAAAGTAAGGTGATTGTGAACAACTACAAGTTTGCTTCCTAATATTTCTGAAGGGAAATCACACTTTTTCAATACCAGTATGTTATATATTCCACAATGTTCTGCTCAAAGTATATGAATGCTTTTACAACCAGTGTCATTGGATTCCTTCTCTGGTGCATTCTTAATTACATATATTGCATGTGTTGTCAGGAAATATGTTACACAAATTACTGATTACTTACCATAAAATAATCCTAAAAGCCTTAAGTAGGGTTAACCCATTTTCATTGAGCCTCTATAAACACTGCTTTTGCTATGCTTACTAAGGGAAATTAATTATATTGTCATGATTATTAAATAAATGACATAAAAATCAAACATTTGTTTCCTAAGCTAAGGCAGGGAAATCTATAGTGTTAATCAAGGCAAAAGATTGCCTCTATTTATATTATTCTGTTATGCAAATATGGCTTAGAATATTTAAATATTGAAGATCAAATTCCAAAATGAGGCTGTCATCATTTTATTATGAGCCTTAACTACAGTGTGATAGTATATTGTACCTACTGCAAAATGACAAAGCATAAAATATCAATGAATTTATATTTTAGCATATTTTTTGGTCTAAAAAGTGTCCTCTCCTGATATAATTAAGGTGTCCTGAGGAGAGTACTGCCCTCATCTGGAACAAATTGGTCTGCCAACCTATGAACTTACAACTAGGAAATTTATATGTCAATAAAAATTTCACTATTTTTTTAGGTGCTTTTCATCCTTTCAGTATTCCTAAGTTGAGAATTCTTTGTTTAGTTAGCTCTGTGCACTATTTTTAAGGGTTATTTGGTTCTCTGGGGTTCTAACTTCTTGAGTTCTTTGTATCATTAGCCATCACAGGAATGCAAATCAAAACAACCCTGAGATTCCACCTCATACCAGTCAGAATGGCTAAGATCAAAAGCTTAGAAGACAGCAAATGCTGGGTATGATGTGGAGAAAGATGACTACTCCTCCATTATTGGTGGGATTATGAGCTGGTACAAGCATTCTGGAAATCAGTCTGGTGATTCTTCAGGAAATTGTCCATAGTACTACCTGAAAACACACCTATACAACTTCTGGGCATATACCCAAAAGATGCCCCAACATATAACAAGGACACATGCTCCACTATGTTCATTGCAGCCTTATTTATAATAGCCAGGAGCTGGAAAGGACCCAGATGTCCTTCAACAGAGGAATGGATACAGAAAATGTGGTACATATACACAATGGAGTACTACTCAGCTATTAAAACATTAACTTTATGAAATACTTAGGCAAATGGATGGAATTAGAAAATATCATCCTGAGTGAAGTAACCCAGTCACAAAAGCATACACCTGTTATGCACTCACTGATAAGTAGATATTAGCCCAAAACCTCAGAATACCCAAGATATATTTCACATACCATATGAAGCTCAAGAAGAAGGAAGTCCAAAGTATGAATGCCTCAGTTCTTCTTACAAGAGGGAACAAAATACTCAAGGGAGGAAATACAACAAGGTGTGGAGCAGAGAATGAAAGAAAGGCCATCCAGAGGCTGCCCCACCTGGGGATCCATCCTGTCTACACACACCAAACCCTGACACTATTGCTGACTCCAAGAAGTGCTTGATGACAGAAGCCTGATATAGCTGTCTCCAGAGAGGATCTGCTAGAGTCTAACAAATGCAGAGGTGAATGCTTGTAGCCAACCATTGGACTGAGACCAGGTCCCTGTTGGAGGAGTTAGAGAAAGGATTGAAGGAGCTGAAAGGGTTTGCAATCTCATAGGAAGAACAACAATATTAACCAACCAGACCCCAACCCCCAAAGCTTCCAAGAAGTAAAACACCGAGCAAAAAGTACACATGGAAGTGGCCCATGGCTCCAGCCTCATATGTAGCAGAGGATGGCCTTGTTGGACATCAGTGGGAGGAGAGGTTCTTGGTCCTGTGAAGGCTTGATGACCCAATGTAGGGAAATGCCAGGACGGGAAATGGGGAGAGGGTAGGTGTGTGTATGTGAGCACCCACATATAAACAGGGGGAGAAGAGTCAGGGTAGGGGGCTTCCAGAGAGGAAACCTGGAAATGGGATAACATTTGAAATGTAAATAAATAAAATATCCAATACAAATATTGACTTTTTTTTATTTATTAAGCTTTAGTGTCAGAACACTATTGTCATTTTCGATATATCAGAACTTTACGTGTCTACAGGGAAAGATTATTCAAGTTTCTGATTTAGTGCAATCTAAGATGTAATTATTCTAGCTCATAAATGAATTCTTCTGCCCAATTTAAGGTTTTACATACCATTTGATAGATTAGAAGTTATGTAAGGTTTAACCAATTAAAAGTAACACTTCATACAGAAACAAATTATTAATAGATGGTAAGGCCAAATGGGTGGTGAGAAAGTGCTAGAATGCTGAAACTATGAAATTAAAATTTCAGTCTTTTTGCTACTGAAACACCATTGAATAATTATTCTTCCTATTTCTGTGGATGTATGTTATCCTAAGCTTGATCAGCCTTAAAAACAAAATTATAGCGTAGCCAAGAAATTAATATTTTAAGCCTTATTTTATCAATAGTGTGTGTGTGTGTGTGTGTGTGTGTGTGTGTGTGAGAGAGAGAGAGAGAGAGAGAGAGAGAGAGAGAGAGAGAGAGAGAGAGAGTATCCACAATTGTGGAAGAGAGCAGGTGTTCACAGAAACCAGAAGAGAACATTGGAGCACATTGAGCTTGAATTAAAGGCATTTGTTAGCCATCTGACTTGAGTGCTGGGACTTGAACTACAAAAGCAATATGGATACTTTCCTGTTGAAGCATCTCTTTAGCCACAGAGATAAGCATTTTAAAATGTTAAACAAAAGTCAAAACAACGATACACTACTGTAGGAAGAATTTTGGTCTCTTAAAAAAGTCCAGTTTATGTTATGCGAATATGCTTCTGTTTTAATCCTCGGTGAAGGACATGGGGATGCTTCAGATTGTTCACATCTGTTATTTTTCTCATGCCCTTGGAGGGGAGTGACTTTTGCCAGTTGCAGATACTTTATGTTTGGAATTCTGGGAGCTCTTGAGAAGGCATAAATTTGAGAGGTCTGTGAGTGTCTGTGGAGGCTGCTACTCTTCTTGGTGCTCCTGGTTCCTGCTGCTGTGATTTGTCAAGTGGCCATGAATAAAGAAACAATGACTTCATGAAATTTTTAGGCAAATGTATGGAACTAGAAAATATCATTCTGAGTGAGGTAGCCCAGTCTCAAAAGAACATACATGGTATGCACTCACTGATAAGGTAGATATTAGCCCAAAAGCTCAGAATACCCAAGATACAATTCACAGATCATATGAAGCTCAAGAAGAAGGAAGACCAAAATGTGGGTGCTTCAATCCTTCTTAGAAGGGAGAACAAAGTGTTCACAGGAGGAAATACAGACAAAGAGTGGAGCAGAGACTGAAGAAAAGGTCATGCAGAGACTGGCCCACCTGGTGATCCATCCCATCTGTAGTCACCAAACCCAGCCACTATTGCTGATGCCAAGAAGTGCTTGCTGACAGGAACCTGATATGGATGTCTCCTGAGAGGCTCTGCCAGAGCCTACTGATAAAGATGAGGATGTTCGCAGCCAAACATTGGACTGAGAACAGGGTCCCCAGTGAAGGAGTTAGAGAAAGGACTGAAGGAGCTGAAGGGGTTTGCAACCCCATAGGAAGAAGGACAATATTAACCTACCAGACTCCCCAGAGCTCCCAGGGATTAAACCAACAACCAGAGAGTAAACATGGAGGGACCCATGGCTCCAGCTGCATATGTAGCAGAGGGTGGCATTGTCTGGCATCAATAGGAGGAGAAGCCCTTGGTCTTGTGAAGGTGCATTTCCCCTTTGTAAGGTAATGTCAGGGTGTTGATGTGGGAGTGGGTGTGTGGGAGGGGGAGCATCCTCTTAGAGGTAGCGGGTGGGGGCATGGGAGAAGGGGAAAACCAGAAATGGGGATAACATTTGAAATGCAAATGCATAAAATATCTAATTAAAAAAACCAAAAAATATGGTATGATCTAGCACAATAAAAATAAAATGTTGAAAAAAAAAGGACAAGAAGAAGAAATTGGATATCCTGACAACAAAAATTGAACTTTCCCCAAGGAACTGAGTGACGCTTATCATTAGGAAATAGTCTAAAGAGTCCTATGCTCACTTTTCCCTCTAACCTTCTTTTTCTCCTACCTAATGTTGGGGGTTGGAAGGGATCAAGTTGGAATAAGGATGAGAGGGGTGGTAGATAATGAACCCACTAAAGTAGCCCAAAATGTACAGTTACAAACTATTATGTTCTCAGTATGACAACTCTTTATTGAGTCATCAAGATTAAGAAACCACGAGAGATAAACAGAAATGTCAGCAACTAAAATGTAAATGACAGGAGTATATATTGCCTTTGCCAATACATAAAAGAAATTCCAGGAAAGATATGAAAAATAAGTCATTATCAGAAAAAAAATGTAACTATGCTTGTGCAAATGGCCACTGAATTTTTGTGCCTTAAGTGAAAGGTGATTAAAACAAATTCCATTAATGAACACAAGTTTATGTCTGTCCTTTCTTTTTAGTTGAATGGAAACTCAAATCATATTTTAAAAACTATGGTAGTGGCATAATTTTCCTTTTAAACATGGGTATGAGAATTTTCAAGTAATTTGTCTATGTTTTCTTGATGTAGTCAAGTAAAAAGTTCACAAGCTCTCTGCTAATCTTAATCGCCAAAAACTACGTACTACTTGTAGTATACTCAACTTTGATCTTCATATTAACATAGCCTATATGAAAATTTTACCACACATTCAACATACAAATATTGTGTCTTTCACTTTATATGGTATCAAGTTCTTATATGCACCTCACCATAGACTTGCTTAAAAATAATGGCTGGTAATATTGGGCTGATAGTTCTCTTGAGTTGTTTGTTATTTTCAAAAAGAAAGTGAATAATTTTGAAAGTAGTAATGAGTTCTATAGTGAGTCATGAATTTTCTTTTCAAATAAAATATATACAAATAAAAGTATAAATAATCTGAATTTTAATTGATGGACCATATACCTATAATCAATATTGACTTATTATCTTTGAGCTTCATATTTGCAGATGTAAATTAAACTGATTATAGTACTTATAACAAAATAATCCTATTATTACTGAAGTATAATTTGATGAAATATTACTAATTACATGAAACAATGTATTTTGTAATTGTTGGATGAATAGAATTTTGTTTCATATGAAGATAAAATGAATTGCAGAAAAGTAAATTAATCTTGATGTATTTTTCCATAGACAACTGATAAAGTTCCATAAATCTCTAGGTGGTTATAAATATTCTTTCATTATTATATAGAACTTGGACACTCCAGGAGTCTGTCACTTCACTAAAGTACTAACCAGCACATGGCCCATCACACAGCAAGGCTGTTCTGTCAGTCCCTTCTCCATTTACTCTTGCATTTAGTCTGTGCAGTCTCTGACATCTGTGTTCTCTGCTTTGGAAATTAGTGGGCATGTCTACGTGAAGGTACTGACTTGACATTCATTAGACAATAAAACAAGAAGGCAACGGGAAAAGAAAACTCACAAAAGTCACACTCCTGACTCTCAAGAATAATACAAGGAGAGACCACAAGGCATTCAGAACATCTCAGAAACTGGATGACAGCCTTCAAGGAGCAAAGTTTCCAATGAAATTTGGAGGAAAAAAACAGCTGAAATGTAAAATACTGGCAAAAGTATGTATTTAAAAGTTTTAAAGTAGAATTTATTAAGCACACGTCATTTTTTCCATTTTGTTTCATATATTTACATGAATTATTACAGATATTTCTTCTGAAGGTCAGATGGCAAGTTATTTGAGTCTGATAAATTGATCAGCACCTCTGTTACATGAAGGTAAGCCATGGTGAGACAAATAATATTCAAATGGAAAAGGAATAAAATTTTCATGAGAAGCAAGGGTATAGCCGAGCTCCATTTGCATACATCAGTGGAGTAATGTTGCTTTCTGCCACCACTTACGGCTTTTTACATCACCAGTGGAAATTACACAAATTGACAGATTATTTTTTTTTATTTTATTTTATTTTTTTTTATTAACTTGAGTATTTCTTATATACATTTCGAGTGTTATTCCCTTTCCCGGTTTCCGGGCAAACATCCCCCTCCCCCCTCCCCTTCCTTATGGGTGTTCCCCTCCCAACCCTCCCCCCATTGCCGCCCTCCCCCCATAGACTAGTTCACTGTGGGTTCAGTCTTAGCAGGACCCAGGGCTTCCCCTTCCACTGGTGCTCTTACTAGGATATTCATTGCTACCTATGGGGTCAGAGTCCAGGGTCAGTCCATGTATAGTCTTTAGGCAGATTATTAACTTCCACAAATCCTCAATGGAGAACGGAAGTTTGGCTGGCTTAGCATATTCTGGGACAAGGTTCACAAACTGGAGTAGCTTAAGGAGACTTGTGCTGTCTGCTTAAGTGCATGGGTCTTATTTCCGTGCTTTCAACACCACCTTCCAAATTCCAGGGAACACTGAAGTGGCCATGATTTAGTTGAATAGAAAAAGAAATCGCCCTCACATATTTAGACTGGGAAAGAAAACATTGCATCTTAAAGTGCATTATGGATGCAATATGGTCTTTGAGCTGCATTTTATCAATTCTTGTGATTTGGAATACAGCTATATATGTCTAAATGTTCTTAGTCACTAAGCACACAGTAAGCAGGTGCAGTGTGCTTTGCCAGTGGAGAGCTGACACTTTTATGAGATCTCTCAGCTGGAGTGGCAAAGAAGCCTGTGAGGAAAAAGGGAGAAACACCTGTCACCCACTCATTTTATTTTCAATCATAGTATCTTGAAGGGAAAGAAATTGCATTAAAATGAAATATCTCCCACAACTGAGACTGGGGCATTATATTCATGCTGTTTGCATCCATTACTTTCACATTGAGAGAATTTTAAATGCATAGTAATATGTCTTACAAGGATGTATTCAGAGGAGTGTGAATCAAGCCAATGCAAATGCTTTATGTATCGTGTGTGATAAACCAAAACCTAAAATTACGCTTGATAGTTTGTGTGAGAGATTGGGAATATTTTAATTGAGGCTCATTCACTTGCTTGGTATGGCTTTTGACAAGTATGAGGCATGATGACAACAATGTACCGTTCCAGGAAAAAGCAAACATTTTGAATGCATGGGCTGAGTCAATAATCTTCTAAGTGAATGAATTAACTGATATGTCAAGTTAGGCAAAATAATGAACCATGGAGGAGGATTTTTCTTTAGAGACTGAAAGTAGGAGTTGCTCACCAAAGATTATAACTGTGACGATAAATTTTTAAGATTTTAGAACAAAAATGTGTCTTAGGATTTGAAAGATGTGATAAAATTATATTGTCAGTGGAAAAAGAAAAAAATATTGCTAAGAGGTTGGATTTGGAAGCATGTATAAAAGCATATACATTAGCTGTGCATTGAAAGTGGGATCTAGGAGAAAGCCGCCGCTCTGGAAATACTAAGGGAAATGATTGCCAATGTCACTCATACAGAATTGTTGAATTGAGATGAATGAACCTCAGAACTCACCTGAAAAAACCCAGCATGAAGGGCCCAGCTTAACATTGAAAACTCCACTTTGCTTTCAGATGCTGTTTTATGATTAACTTGCCCTCTGAATGAACTTAGCTACTGGAATAACACCAACTTGTTCCAGGACCCATATCATCCTGGTAACAATCACAATTCCCAGAGCAAATAGCTACTCCACTCCTAGAAACAAGCACTATTTAAGAGGAAAGTGCCTTAAGTCTAAAGCTAGCAACTATTATTCACACCAAGCTGAAATCATCACTAGCCAGTAGAAATGTGCCAAGCAAATGCCAAGCAATCATCTAATTGCCAAGTTGGAAAGTCTTTCCCCCTGCTAGCATGATAAATAGGTGAGGCTTTTACCAGTTCAGGACCTTCCATACCATCCACTGTGCTGGGAAGTTTGGAGGGTCCAAGCTCGAGCTTGAATAAAAACTCTTGTTTTTTTTCATACAAGTTAGACTCCTGGTGGTCTTCATTAGTCTGTGGGGACCTAGTGATCTGTACACAACAACCTTTATTCCCCTTCATGCTTCCAAAGTGGTGACAAGCCCAATATTGCTAATATTACTGAGTATGTCACATCAGGTAGTATGTATGAATAAAACTTGGTAATTTCATTCAGTACCTATGCAGAATTAGTGATTTTCATCAGAGAAACAAAGGAATACCTCTTATAAATGAAAATGATTCCATGAAATTGTAAATATGCATGTTGTTTTTTGATAAAATGATAAAAGGTATTCCATGTCTACATATGTTTCTTGAATTCCACATTCCATCTCTTTTGAGTTATGTCTTATGCTTCTCTTGTCCATAGTATTTCACTTGAACATGAAGTGAAAACACTTAATCTACTTACAGCCCATTTCTGTTGTGTCAGTTGCCTCAGTGGAGACAGCAAAGCAAGAACTGTAGAATTGAAGGGGAGGGGAGGGAAAGGGAGGGGAGGGAGGGTAGGAGAAGGAATAGGAGGCTGGAGGAGAGGAGAGGAGAGGAGAGGAGAGGAGAGAAGAGAAGAGGAGAGGAGAGGATGGGAAACAATAGTTTTAAGATGAACAGCAGCATTCTCAGCATTGCTGGGAAGACTTTGGTTGAGCAGACATAAATGAGGGTTGCAGCTAAGCAAGACTTCATTCACCTCCTTTATAAGCCTGGTGTGCTCAGTCAGGTCTTAATAAAAACAATCTCTTTGAATAAGTCTACACCGTTATGAGAAATGGAAAATCCTTTGCCACTGTCTTATGATCTATAGAAAAATATCTCTTTATATGAATCAGTAATAAAGCCATGTTTATAAAGGTTATTTCTACTCTATTTTAGTGTTTGATAAATTAAATTAGACATAGAATTTAAAATTAAATAATTTAGTAATTAATGAACACATAATAAAATAGTTATTGTTCAGGACCCTATTTTTAATTTTTAAAGAATTGATTAAGAATTGATTCTTCTCTAATGCAATACATTTCCACCACAGTTTAACCTCTTCTCATTCCTCCTATCTTCCCACCACTCATTTCCCCCATATACTTCCCCTCTGTTTCCTCTTCAGAAGAGCATTCCTCTAAGAGACAACACCCAGACAGGACAAAACAAGATACAATAGGACAACGCAAAACCCTCTTGTCAAGGCTGTACAAGGCAACATAATAGAACTAAGAATGTTTCAAGAGAAGAATGAAGAGTCAGAAAAATACCTTCATCACTGTCTCTCAAAAAACACCAAGCAAAAGAAGACTTTGCCCACTTCAGTATCTGTATCCACATAAGTCCTGTCTAGGTGATCCGTGTTCTCCTGGTGTCCTTTATCCTCTCTATCCTCTCTTACTCCTACAATTCCCAGCTCCCCATTAAGAGGAAATAAGGTTTAAGGAGAGTAGGGAGGGATACATTGGAGGACTTGGAAGGAAGAAACAAAAGAGGGAAAATGTGGTAAAAAGTTGTCTAATTAAAAAAAATAGGTATATGTGAACAAGTAATATGCATAAGAAAGCATCAAGTAATCTAGTGATTGCATATCAATATCAGAGGTTATGTGCTGTGTATATATGACTGGTAGGGGTGAGAAGGGAAGAGAGAGTGAAAGTGAAACAAAAAGAAATAGTTGTTTGAGCAAGGATTATCAGCTCCATTCCCTGCATGTCCTTAAGCCAGGTGTATGCCCCATGATATACCGTCCTTAAGTTTCGAAGAATTCCATGAGCTTGTTACAGCACAAGAGATGTACTGCTACTAATTGCCAGTCTAAGCCAACATATCTGTTTAAAAGTAAAATTATGTACATTGATACATAATGAAAAAAAGGCAAAAAAGCCTATCACACTCTCTTTCATCAATTATGTAGTATACAATATACTTTGTTATGCATATTAATTGCACATTGTATTTAGTTTTGTAAGACACTAAACCCCAAAACTATTGCTGATGATAAGAATCTCTTGCTGGCAGGAGCCTGAAGAAATACTGTTAGCACCTGACGAACACAGATGCAGATACTCACAGCCAACCATAGGACCCCAAGGGAAGAGTTAGGGGAAGGACTGAAGGAGCTGAAGGAGCTTGCAACTCCATATGAACAACAATACTAACCACTCAGAGCTCCCAGGGACTAAACCACCAACCAGAGAGTATACAAGGATGGATCCATGGCCCAGCTGCATATGTAGCAGAGGATTGTCTTATCTGGCTGATATCAATGGGAGGTGTGGTCCTTGGTCCTGTGGAGGCTTGGGTGGGGGAGCAAAGGGATGGGAGATGGGATTAGGGGATTACGGAGTGGAAACCAGAAAGGGGATAGCACTTGAGAAGTAAATAAATAAAATAACCATTAAGAATATTTTATATAAGTTTATAATGTGCTTAGACCACATACTCCCATGAATACCTAGATCCATGTTTCTCCTAAATGTACCATCAGTTCCCTTTCTCTCCTATATGGTTTCATTTCTACTTTTATCCCATGTATGAATGAATGACTGTTTTTTTACACAACTGACAGAAAAAAAAACAAACAAAAATGTTTCATTTTTAATTAAATTAATCAATAATTAATTACTTAATTCATGTAGCATGATGACTCTCCTATTGGCACTCATTTTACTAGAGAGGTTATCATTCTTCATGTCTGAATAAAAGTAATTCCACCTTTTCTTTATCTGTTCTTCAGTTAGCTGATGCCTAAGTTGATTCTATGACTTAATTTTTATAAATATCTCCAACAAATGTGCATTCAAGCATTTATGCTAATGTGTTATATAAGAATCTTAATAAAGTGTTTTGGCTTATTCCAATCTTTATATTACTGTTGTCAAGTATTTTATCTTTATATAAAAAGTTGCATTCTGAATTGTTAACACTTTCTTTAGTCAATTAACTTTTAAAAGATGATGTAAATATTTATGTTTGGCATTTTCTTCTGGTGCCTGTTTTGCTTCCTTTTCCTATTGCCATGGTCAAATTCTCAAATAAAAGAAACTTAAGGCGGAAAGAGTTTAGATCTTAGCTCCCTGGCATGGCCCAACATTGTGAGGATGTCAAGGTGACAGGACCTTAAGGCGGCTAATTAAATATAAAGTCATGAGCAGCAAGAAAATGCGTACATTCATGCTTATAGTTGTTCAGCTATTTTTTTATTGTTTTATACCATTCAGAACACAAACCTATGGAATGGTACCACCCATAGTGAACAGTATTCCAGCCTCCATTACTGTAATTAAATTAATCACAGTAATCACAGAACACACATTTATACAATCCCTCACATGATCCAAGGTTGTTTCGATTGCTCTCGATCTAAATTGACAATTAGAATCAATAATCACAATGTTCTTCATTATTGGGAAACCATTTTTGAAACAGGAATAATTTCCCATTTACCTAAAAGGCTTTACATATCACTTCTCATGGAGCAGGCTACTTGTGCCGAAGTATTTTAGTATATTTGGAAAATATTGTCAATGTTTACTTTAAAGAAATGTCACTGTGATTTATATTTTCTTTCAAAAATTAAAACATCATTTCATACTCCTTGTTTGGTACAAAAAATCACTAGGTTATCTGTCTTTGCTTCTCAGTTGGTATCTCTTCTTCTATAAGATTTTTATTTCTCCTCCATTAAGCTTACAGGAACCAACTTGATCATATGTTCTGGTATTACTTTTTCCAGTGTAAATTGTAAATTTTCATTTCTTATATTTCAGTTTAATTGGGCCTTGTTAATATCCAAATTTATACTTTTATTCTTGGGTGAAATTTTTCCCCCAAAATTTCCCTGATACTCTATTTCTGACACTATACTTTGATGTCCTTTAGTGTCCTTCCTGTTATTCTAAAGTTTATCAATGCACTGGTCATTTTTCACACCTATTCTTGGTGTTTCATTTGAAAATATCTATTGCTGTCCAGCGAAGTCTCTCTGTCATTTTTTCTTCTCACACATCTAGCATAGTATCAATTTCAACTTCATACAGTATATTTCCCTTAGCCCTTAGCAGTTGGAGTTTAGTTGTCTGAAAATTCACTTTTTAATATTTCCTACGTCCCTGTTCATATTTTCAATATAAAGAACCTAGTGAAACTTTTAATGCACTTGTCCTTTCGTATAACATGGGTCAAACCTAGCTCAGTGTCAAATGATTGATAAGGGTTGTCTTTATGGACCATGCTCTAATTCTTTCCATGCTTGGTAGTTTTTTATTGAAGGGCAGGCACGTTTAATATCTCCTTGTTGGGCCCTAGAAAATTTTATCACTATAAACATTTGAACCTTGTTCTAGCATGTAGGTAATTAAGAGTCATATGATTCTGACAGGTAATCTTTTCAATGTCATCACATTATTAATCATCAGAGAGATAGGATATAGCAGTTTACTATGTATTGAAGCATTCTCCCTTAGTGGGAAGCTCATGAGAGTTAAAAATGGAAATACTTATCACAATTCCAAATGGAATTTACAAGGCTCCTCTGGAAGATTATAGAAACAGTAAGCAATTGTTTAGGAGAGAAATCGTTTCTTCCAGCCCACTCTCAAGTCATTCATATGTCTCCCTGGATACAGCTTCCACCATCCATGATGCTGTGGACTTTGTGGTGATGCGGCTACCTTTGACACATCCATGTTTCATAAGTACAGTAACCCTACCCCCACATTCTTTTAATCAACCCCAATTCATTTGCCAATTCACTAAGCTTAATTTGGTAGGAATCATTATCTCTGTTATCAGTGTCCTTTTGGGATGCATAGATATTTCAAGTCTCTCCTGAAAAAAAGTTCTTACTGAATGATAAAAAATAATTCTGAGTTTGTTAACAAATTCTCTTAATTATTTCAAACTGCCGCATTTTTGGTAGTGTAACTAGACAAATCTCCTTCCCATGTGTGCTATGGCACATTGTACCATATGACTTGTACTTTTGAGACACAAAATCAGTACCTTTTCAATTGATTGGTATTCATCAAGCAGTCTGTTTTCCAGGCAGATGGCTCTGAGGACACTATGGTCTGGTCTGTATAGCAATCTGCTATATATTTCTTTCCTAAGATATCTAAAATAACTCCCTTTTAGAAACTCAGTTCCATCTTGTGGACAGAATATCTTGTGTATTATATGAATGCATCACCTGTGGAATGAAAAGTCTATGACCTATGGCTTAGGAAGGAAATAAAGGTGGGGCATCTGGGAGGAGAAAGAATTGTGGGAGATAAAAGGCAAGAGGGTCCCTGAAAAGAGATCATGAGGCAGATATATGGCTCTTGAGCACCGGTAACCAGTCATGTAGCAGAATGAAGGTTAAAATAATTAGGTTATTTTAGTTATGATCAATTCAGAATAGAGTCTAGCTATATCGAGATATTTATAAATATATTTTGAGTCTAAGTCTTATTTCTGTGACCATAAGGCTGGGAGTAATAACCAGGTTTAACTACAAGGTCATCTCCTCAATTCAGTGACACTTGAGGACCTCAGCATGCCTCTGCTCTGCTTGGATCATGGTAATAAGCACAAAAAGTTTCCCATTCTCATGACCTTTTCTATAAAACCATGGCTATCCTGGATCATGCAGCCAATAATATCAGTACTCTGGAAGAAAAACAACTGTTCTTAAACAAATAGTCTTTTGTTTATATGTTATGCTGGGTTTACTGTGTCGGGTAAAGATAAGAGTCCTTAAAGGTAGAAAAGGGGTTGAAGGAATGGCATATAGAAGAATGTCTATGGAGATAGTAGCAATGAAGCAGGCACAAGGAATGTACGTCATCTCTAGAAGGTGGCAAAGTACTGAAATAAGCTTTGGTCTGGGCACCAAGAAGAAAGGAAAACCTGTTGGCACCTTGGCTCTAAGGTCCACACTGACCTTCCAATACTTTGAAGTACTAAGTATTTTGGTAACTAGCTTACACATATAAATTATCTGGCAAGATCTGTAGACCCTGTAGAAGACAATCCCTCCTGTGTGCCTATGCTTTAGCAGTTCTCAACGTGTCTTCTTTATGGATGATTTGAAGAGGTTACTGTGTCTAATGTGTTGGGGATTTCAAAATGCATAGTTCTCATGTTTTCTCATTCTGTCTTATTTCAGGCATTAAAGCAAATATAATTCCCAGTACTCGGTCTTGCCCAGAATCATAATTGGCCAATATATTTCTAAATGATAAGAAAAATTAGTGATACCAAGGCTGTTTTCTTTCCAGTAGAGCAATTAATTTATGAAATTAATCAAGTTAGTTAACCTCATTTCCTTTTAAATACTCTCCAAATAATATTGGCTGCAATATTCTAGGTAATTTTAGAATAGTCGATTTAGGCGAAATGTTTGCTCCATAATCAGCACCTTGTAATTGGGTGTTGCAAGAGCTCATGAGGAGAGGAAATTGTGCTCTGTGTCCCAGAACTAGTGATGTCACCTGAGAAGGATCGCCAGAAAGTGATGGCTGCTTCCCAGGAGCACTGCCACTAGGCAATTACCTAAATTTATTTGCTGGGAGCCACAGTCTGGCCTCATTCTGAAGAGCCACAGAACTTGATTCAGTCAGCATCTGCACTATCCCCTGTCTCCTAAAGAGTCACATTAGCCCAAGCAGAAGATTGATGCCTAAATTGAAAATGTCTTTCAACTTGTTACAAAGACAAATAGACCTAACAATAAAACAGTTATACTATTTATTCAGAACATTCCTCCCTGGCATCTCCATACAAAGACAAATTATCAGAGCTTTCTTTAAAGATATAAAACATGAGATGCTGTCTGGATGGGCAGGTATGCAATTTAAATATTTATTAGCACCACACTAAAGCATCCCAATAACGGACTCCAAAAAAATGAACCCACTGTTTAGGTCTAATTTTTATGTCTCAGTGTTTCCCCACCTCTGGATGCTGTCAATCTTAATTCTTCTTTTAATTCATTTTTAAAAATATTTATTTGCATTGTTTAATTAGGTAAAATGACACTTCAAATAAATTATAGTCAAGTTTTCTTGGATTGTAATATAATTTTTCTTTCATACATTTATTTATTTTCATGTTATAACAGTTATATTTCTGGATGAATGGTTTTAGTTATCTTTGTATCTGGCAAGACTTTAATTATAGTTCTTATGGACTGGTAATTGTCACAAGGCCTCAAAAAAAATGAAGGCTAATTATGAATGCTTACCAAAAGAAAATATATATGTTCCAATGCTGTCAAGATTATGTAGAGGAGGAGGAAATTCCCCACTAGACTCTATAGGCTCACAAATAAAAAGCTTCTTTCTAGGAATGGGTTCCCTCTTTTAAAGTTATTGCCCAGTGATGCCTAATGTACTCTCAAACATAGCATTCTATTGCCAAAGTTCTGTTACCATCTAGGACTTAATAATAAGGTTCTATTCCTGAAGATTCCATATACTTGAGTCCTAGATAATTGAGAAATCAAATCATCCCTTTGTCTAGCTTACAAAGTGTTAGAAGATGCCATTCTTATTTTATGGGGAGAAAAACAAACCTTAGGCAGCAGTAAACCTTTGAGCTACAACCATGACAATACTGGCAAGATATGCACACTGGTCCAATAGCAGTACAAATGCTATGGCTCTAACAAAAACATTTTATGCTTAGACTTAGTTCATGATCCACAAAATAGAAACAATTCCTAACACCATTATTGAGCCCAAGATCGTCTGACTAGACAATTTGTAGACAATCAGCAGATTGTATGATTACTCTGCTGAAGAGCTAAAGTAATTAAAATAACTCCCACTAGCTTATGGTTATATCCATAAATTCTTGGATCTATCAACCTTCCTCAGAGAAGCTTCTTGCCGTAGATGACAATTAGCTTTGCAGGCTCACTTATCTCTCCTCATTTTCACAACACTTGGGGCACTTTGTTTCAGATCAATACCCTTTTCTTTCTTTCACAGAGACTTTCCATAAAATACTGATCCTTCTACTTTCTGCCCATTTGTCTTCTCATTATCTATACCATTAAGAACATTGCTGAAAACAGAATAAGAAATTAAAATAGCAGGCATATTTACCACTTAAGTCTCAGTGCCTCACAGGAAATACCCCACTGTCCCTCTCATGCCTACATTATCCCAGCCCCTGACAAAGCTTCTTAAATTTATGTAAGTTGAATTATGTAAATTTTACTAAAATAACCCACGGGCTATTCTTTATAAAGTCTATAGATTGTAAACTACCACGTTCTGATCAACCTGTAACCAACAGAACTTACTAATGGATAGTCTCTGTCTTAAAAATGTGTCGTATGTTTTCGTTTGGCTTCAATAGTCTCTGCTTATAATAAGTACCCGCAATTTTGAGATTTCTTATTAAAACATACTAATTTTCTCATCTGTTGAGTTTTAATTGGACTTCTAATCCACATTTTTCCCAAGTAATCATTAATAGACCCTTATTCTTTACAAACATTGAAAACTTTACTCTTATTTAAGTGAGAATTTCTATCACAGGTGTAAAAGACGTGAAGAATCTCCCCTGCTCTGTTGGGTTCTAGGCTCCTTTCTATGACACGGCACAGAAATAACCTACTATGAAGATTGAAACGAGTTCATGCCTTTAAATCCAGACTATATGGGTCATGGTTGTGGCTACATTTCCTAAATCTGCTCCAGATTTTAATGAATGCTAACTACTAGTGTTTATTCTCCATTGTTGTGTGGTGACACCATCTCTGTTTTCTAAATCCCTGCCATCTTTCGTATCCCTAATAAATGTTTTGGTTAGTCTGCTGTGCTGACATTCATTAATAGGTCTCTCCATTTTCAAAGTATATTTTTAGTATACATTTAGACATTTGGTGACCCCACCATGTAGCTTCTAAGAACTGATCTTGGGTCATCAGGCTTGGCAGCAAGTGTCTCTACCAGCTGACCTCTCACCACTGTGTTTTAAGTTCTTTAGCACGCTTTGCCACAGGTATGCAAAACCTTGCATAACCAATTACTTAAGACACAAGTGACATCATTAAAGCAGAGAATGTTCATATTCAGGAAAGAATTAACTTTATTAGCCTATTCTTACTTTAAACCTTCGGCAAATACTTGAAAATACTTATAAAATAATTGTTAGATACTTTATTTTTACCTAATTAAAATAGCCGTCACTGTACTGCCCACTCAGCATAGGTAGATACAGACCACAATGCATTTACATGAGTAGACACTTAACGATCAATAGAAAACTATATAATTTTATTTTCTCTTAGTAAGCAGGATTTATCTGATTAGCTAGATTCGAACTTTGACACTGTCATTAATACTTTTTTTTCTAATACTGACAGTCCATTTAAATACTTTGTATGAATGAGAGAAAGTTTGTATACCTGGGCAACATAGACACAAATTCTGGCTTCACTATTTTGACTATTTGATCATAAAGAAATTGTGTATTTATCACTCCATATCTAATTATAAACATATCCTATATTATATATAAGACATATAAATATATACATATATATGAGCTGAATTAAATTTAAAATATGTGAAAATGTAAACCATTGTCAGGAAGTTAGAAATCTTGCCTTCTGCTTTTGATTCTGTAAAAAACACTGGCATTTTTTTAAATTATTTATGGTATTATCTTTATTGAACTTGTTCCACAGAGTGGGCATTATCTATAAAAAAGAAAAATGTTTTTTTATTATAACCTATTCATAATGATTAAATTTAAAGAAGTTTTATTCAAAAGTACCAACAACTTACTCAGTCAAAACCTACTATTTCAGAATAATAGCTTCGATGAAACCACAAATAACACTTAAATACAAATAAGACTTGAACAGAGATTTAGTTCATTAGAAGATTAATTGAGCTTTGCATTTGCTCAAATATAATTACAAAAAAATCTATTTTTAAAAGATGTTTTCCACAAAGGTGCAGTCCACTAGAATTGCCAACATTGTGTGAATTCCTTTCAGTTTTTCCCCCCAAATAATAAGCCCATGACATTTTGCAGATCCTCGTAGGCAGTGTTATCTCCCAAAGCTCTTTGCACAGAAATCAATATTTGGGAACAAGATATGCTGTGTTTTATTTTACGCCCTTGGTATTGGACACTAACCATCAACACTTACACATTTTGTTAAGTCTGCTCCAAAGAAAGATTTGTAATTGCACACGTTTTTGTAATTTTAAAAAATCGTGCCATTTAATTATTTGCAAAGAAGTGTCTTAGCCTTTAAGGTTTTCAGTGTAACCTTTCCTGCTTGAGAGATGCAGCGTCTTCTATACCAGGCATAGCTCTAAGGATGCTTTGATGCCATGTGTCAAGTCTCCTCACTGGCTGTGAGGAGTGACATTTCTCTTGAAAGCCTCTCGCTTTGGCAGTGGGAGCATTTGGTGGCCATTTCACACAATACAAATAGCTTCTGCAGCAGCACAGCTCTTTTCAGGCTTCTACAAGGTTGAGCAGAGCCTTCAATATTTTCAGTATGTCACCTCTGAGAAGGGAGTGCCTTCTTTCAAAGAAACTGTCTTGGATTTTCCTTAGCCATTATTTTTTAATTGCTTTGAAACCCAGTCGCGGTCATGTGCTTTCCGAGTGAGCATTGCAAGCATTCGCGCATATTTATTTCCATGTGTAATTCAAAGAGGGAGATCTTAAACCTTGTCTTACAAAATAAAGATTTTTGTAAGTAACACCTCCTTTCTAATTCCACGCTGTGCTGTTCTTACCACAGTTTTATTTATAATTTCCTTAAGGATTATAGTAATTAAGGGCTATAATAGCTTAAAATTTCATCTAGTCAAAACGGTAGCTTTCTGCACGATGTAGTGAAAATAGTTACAAGAAATTATGTAGAATTAGATCATTAATTTGATTTTGCTAAAGCATACTGAGAGGTAATTTGAGAGTTTAATACTTTTCCATTTTTGTATCCAAACTGTATTGCGACTAGAAAGCCGGGGAAGATTTTGTGAATTAGAGTGCACAAGTCCCCAGGCAAAAACATCATTTTCATATTCCCTCAGGACATTTGCTCAGAATAGAGATGGACATATGACTGTTACTATTTATATATCCATGATGAAGTTGCTTGCATTAAGAACTTGCTGTAGAATATGAGACTCTCTTCTGTCTCTGAATCAATCACTGAGGGACCTCTAATTTAACTAGGACTTTTAAGTGATAAATAATGTTAAAGAGTAATATATAGGTCACATAAAATTTAGTAACATATGTTATATGTCTTCTAAGAAATCTATACAAAGGCAGTTTATTATTGCTCCTTATAGGCGATGTTTTAAATATTTCTAATGTTATATAAACTTTGAAACAATTATTTAATGAATACAGATATAGATGTCAGAAAACTTCAACGGTGTATATATTATTGCTTTATTCATTTCATAAGTAATTCTGTACCTATTTAATCATCCATTATTCTTATTTTTTCATAAATATATGTTACAAACTTTATTATGCATATTAGCATGCAGTACAATGTTGTATGTGCACAGTTAACACGGAATAAATCTGGAGTTCCAGCGGGAAGGTGAAACTTACTGTTTCACTATATCATTATTAATCCACAATTCTGAACAATTAACAAATCAACTGTATAAAAAAGGTAAAGAATGCTACTGTTTGCTTTAGATAATTCATCTCTGGCAAGCAATAATAGCCTAATAGAAAAAGTAAAAGCAAATTATGTTGGCCTTGGCTTACCTACACAATTCAAGAAATATCAATCATTCTATGTATCTTTGAGAGTGAATTTTACACTTCCTCACAAGCCAACCTTATGAGTAGAGGGAAATTTCTGAGTGAGTTACTCTAACAGTCTCTGTTATAAGAATGTAATTACTTCTCTTTTGAGGACTGTTTCGAGAGATCCATCCCTGTATGGGGCAGTGGGATAGAGATTAAATCTAAAGACAATTGGTTTCTGTTATCTGTAAGCATTTATTGTAAGAACTCTTTTTTAAATAATTATTCTTGTCTTTAAGTGAGCTGAAATGTTGAGAGCTATGATAACTTGGCTATGGAATAGATAGTTGGTAGACTTTCTCCAGTATTCTGGCTGCTGTCAATGAAATTTTTACCAGTGAAACAGTTTTCACATTGGTCCCATTATATAGAATATTTCATAGCTCCACTGTGGAAAATAAATTACAACCATAGTGGCTTGTACCAAATCAGAACAATGAACCTGTATCCATTCCATCAGGTGGGAGATGATCATTTTTCCTGCCACCTTTGTAAAACGTGTGACTGAAGTAAACACAGCCTTAAGACTGAGGAAATGTTTTGCAAGTGTGGTCTTTCACTTCCATTACAGGGTGTAGAAAAGTCTGACTAAACAAGCCTTTATTTGCATGAACTGTATGACTGATTCTTTTTTATTTATTTATTTTTATTAAATTGTGTATTTCTTATTTACATTTCGAATGTTATTCCCTTTCCCGGTTTACGGGCCAACATCCCCCTAACCCCTCCCCCTCCCCTTCCTTATGGGTGTTCCCCTCCCCATCCTCCCCCCATTGCCGCCCTCCCCCCAACAGTCTAGTTCACTGGGGGTTCAGTCTTAGCAGGACCCAGGGCTTCTCCTTCCACTGGTGCTCTTACTAGGATATTCATTGCTACCTATGAGGTTGGAGCCCAGGGTCAGTCCATGTACAGTCTTTAGGTAGTGGCTTAGTCCCTGGAAGCTCTGGTTGCTTGGCATTGTTGTACATATGGGGTCTCGAGCCCCTTCAAGCTCTTCCTGACTGGTTCTTGATATACCCCCTTTCTGGTTACATCATAAGTAGGCTGTTAGAATTGCTTTCCAAGTTATCCAGGAAGACAGTTACTTAAAATTCCTATTACATTATTATATGGTTATATGAATATAATTATACTAATAATTAACTCAGTCTCACTAGTGATGTGTTGCATTAAGAAATCAAGCCAAGTCATTGCATTTTTCTCTTCAAAGAAGCTAAACCCAGATGAGAATGTTTCACGTCTATAATGACAGTTTTCCTTCCAAGATAGAAGTCCACAGAATAAAAACCCTGATATCAGGAATGAGAAGCAGTCTTTTGGCTTATGGGTTAGAGAAGTTCAAGAGACCCACCCCTTCAAACATACAGCTTATTGCTACTGCCTTGGGTTGCCCCAAGAGATGAAAACAGTCCCTGCTCCTGAAGACACCACACACTTGAGGCACAGAGCGCAGAGAGTCTTGAGCTGGAACTGACATGCATATCTCCTGGGGATATGCATGATCTAAACGGCTCCATGAGTGCTTCCAAAGGAGAAGACAATGGTGTTGTACAACTATGACACATGAACTATAACAATGACTATGGTGCCATGATAAAACAAAGGATTCATTGGTGGCACACATACAGAGGTAATAGACTGCCCTCTTATTGGATTTAAGTTGCACTTACCAACAGGAAAGTCATGGCTGCCACTGGGAACCTAACAAAGTATCTGATCTAGTGTAATCATGGATCTCAGAGGAGAACAACCACCACATTTACTAAACTAACATAATACCCACCATTGCTCAAATTATTTGCCCTTATATGTACAGATGAGTGTAACCATAGTGCCTTATCAAGAATATTTCTTTTTTTTTAATAGATTGAGGCTATTTAAGATGACTACAAGTTAATAAACTTGTAGCAGAAATGTGACGTCTAGTCACAATGTGTATATCTATAAAGACACTCCTGCAGTTAATGTTTGGGGAATGTTTCTGAAGTGTTTAGAAAGATTGAAATAGTCAGAAAATCGGGGACTTTACTCTAACATTGGGTCTCTTAGCAGTGTCAGAAGGAATACCTAAATTGTCTTACTAACAAGAAACACAAACATGAGTTGAACAAGAACAAGACAATAGTTATGACAGAGTAGATGACGGAAGAGTACTAGTCCTCAAAACTACACACACACACACACACACACACACACACACACACACACACACATACACACACACACACACACACACACACACACACACACACACACACACACGCACATGCACAGAAACTGCTGGAAACTCAGTAATTCTGAGAGTGGGACAAATACTCTTCTCCAGGAAAAGCACACTAATTTCAATAGTAAATAGTCAGTCCTGAAGACATGCATATAAGTAACATTGTACAAACGGAACAGGTTATTTTTAGAAAACATATGTAAGTACATCTATGCATGTAATAATAACTAGTTAAGGCAATGCATTTGAAAGAGAGCAAGGGGTACATGGAAGGGTTTGTAGGGAGAAAAGCAAAGGGAGAAATCTAAGTATATTATGTTCTAAAAAAATAAAAACTAGGTTAAGCTAACAGGCTGGGTACACAGTAGGATGGCCGTTTAAGTCCTAAGTGAACGCAATGTATATTATTAACTCTGACTGTGAGGTCCAGAAAAACACCAGGCTCTTAAAATGTAAGAGATATTTTTATCATAATGCATTGACGTAGCCTGAAATAATAAGGAACAGTGCTGATGGAATGATGAGGGTTGTGAAGGGCTTAAGACAAGAAAGTGTAAGCCTATTCAAGGAACTTCCAAAGGACCAGACGTCTTATGCAATCCAGGACCAGAACATATAATACTTTCTGTAATCCTAACATCCTTGGCACGAATATATAGCAATTGTGTTACTGAGTGTCACAGGACCTCACCTACATGCTAGCTATAATATCAGAGTCAACCTTCTGCTTACAGCACTCCATCACCAGAATCAATGGATTACAGCAGCGGCCTTGGTCAAGGGCTCTTTCTGTGGGTTGAAGTCAGCAGCATTGTGCTTCTAATGGGAATATATACTGTCCTAGTCTCCATTCCAACACCTAGAACCATATATCCCTAACTTGAGATTTCTACCCATAAACTTTATGGTCCAAAGACAGCTGCAAAGAAAGAGTTTCTTCTCGGTTCCTCATGATTCCTATCTAGCTGGAGCAAATTGACCCAGGACAGATGAGTGGAAGTAATTTATCTAATATTTGGGACTATATGAATGAAGAACACAGAAAGTAACAGACAAGATGTGAGATGATTCAAAATGTCTGTTTCATCAAATAAGCAAAGTAGCCTAAAACCTCAGAAACTTTTTAATTTAAAAGTAATAACCAAACCCCAAGTACAGGAAGTTCTGCTCTCTTAAATTCGTGGAAAACACCCGCTCCCCTCTGTCCTTTGGGTTATTATCTTCCTCAAAACATTGAAATGAGAAGACACGACTTGACACAACTCATCTTAAAATTGGAACATCTTATTAAAATGGCTCTTGGAAAAGTTTTGAGTTGCTTTTGTGATTCTACTCTGAAATTTTTTCTTTTTAATTTCTACACCAAAATTTTAGTCACATTCATATATCTCCAGACTGCTATCTAGAAGATTTTTGTGTGTCTTATGCTCCTCCTAAACAATTGCTTCATGTTATAAATAGGAAACCTTGGTTAAAAAGCAAAAAAAAAAACAAAAAAAACCCCAACCAAACAAACAAACAAATAATAAACAAACAGAAAAACAAACAAACAAACAATGTTAGCTTCCCTGGCAGGACACAGAACACCTGGCAAGATTTGTGACTGAAACAGAAGCCAAGGGAAGCAGACAGAATTTGAGTCATTCTCATCAACACATTTGAATGAGTAAGGTTATCAATAATTCAGTTCTACCTTCTTCATGAGCAATATCTTTTTAAAAAATGCTTTCTTTGTCCTTTTGGAAACATGTTACCAGCATCTTTGAAGTTAGTTGTCTGCGTGCCAACCAGATACCTTACCAAGCAAGCAAACAACCACAGAGGAGTGCCAGATAAAAGCACATCAGATTTTCATGAAGGTTAAGGTGAGAGAGATACCTAAAAGACCCTCTTTGCCTTTTAAATTAAATCCCAGATAAAACAAGTAAAAATATACACCTTTGTGGAGAGAATGAAATACAGAGATTTTAATATGAAAAGCCAGCATAATTTTTACTTATCTTTTATGCATGCTTTAGGCTATAAATTGATATGGCTTTATCTGTGATTTAAAAAATTCATGACTCAATTTCGAAGAGACCGAATAGCTAGTATCTATAAAATGATACTCATCATTGTTCAGAGATATTTTTATAACATTTTGATCCCAAATCTAAAGTTGGGGAATCTTACTTCTTAATTTCATAATTTTGTTTGTCTCAGTGATACATGGATGTTGAGCTTTCTGTCAAAATTTCATAAAAATACATCTCAGTGCTTTTCAGAATAGGATCAGAGTCATAAGATACAAGCCATAAAGAATATGAGTTAGCTAACAGCGATAAAGAGGGGAAGGAAGGGTTTATAATTAGAATAGATTCAGAGTGACACTTAGTGAAAGATACAATTTTGAAAGGGAGCTATCTTTTCAGTGCCAGTGTTTAGGAGTGGTCAACAAGCCTCTTAGCATCTGCTCCCAAAAGCTTTCTGTGGGGGACTCTTCCGTGGTAGCAAAGGGCTCCCAGGCCTGTGTAATGGTTAACTTTTACGGTATAAAAATTGAGAAATTTCCAGGAGTTTTGAAGTGTAGAATAACCCAGAGTGGCTGATGGTTTAATGTAGGTACTCAGCAAATATTAAATGGAATTAAGCTGAATTGGTTTTGAGAAACATACCCATCACTGTTGCAAGTTCAGCAACTTGTCGCACACTGCTACAAAACAAAAATCAATGAGATTCTTCTGTACTGTCTTGAAACTTTCCAAACAAACATTTGAGTACCAGACATAACTTTTAATTTCAAAATAAAAAAGAGAAAACTTGCAAAGAGAAGAATGTTATGAATAATAGAAAGATTAAAGTGTTAAATACATTTGCAACACATGAAATTATTAATATATAAAACATGGAAGAATTGCTAATTTGGAAATAGACACTACGATATTTTAAAATAGATGTACTAGTAGCTAGAAAAATGTATAAACACGAGAAAGTAAGCGAAATGGCTATTTTTTAAAAGAAATGTTCAATTCTCCCATAAAATGAAGCTTAAGTTTAAAGCTTAAATTAAGTTTAAGCTTAAAATTGAAATTAAGCTTTGCTACTTCACAACTACCCTCTTATAAATGTGCATGAAACCCTAAGATTAACAATATCTCCACCTACTGATACGTAGTAATTTCAAAAGAAAAACAAGTTTCTTGCAAAGATGTAAATGTTGTGTCTCCAATGGAGGGAATTAAATACCATACACTTAGCCAGCACTGGTGCAAATATTTTCCCTTAATAATCAAACTATAAAAGTGCAAAAACGCATCAGTTGAGTGATAATTGAAGGGTGAGACAAAGAACCAGCTACAAATCACCAGACCTGTGGCTCCATCCACATATATAGCCGAGGATGGCCTTGTAGGACATCAATGGGAGGAGAGGCGCTTGGTGCTGTCAAGGCTCAATGCCCCAGTGTAAGGGAATGTCAGGGTAGGGAGGTGGGAAGGAATGGGTGAGTGGGTGACAGAACAACCTCATAGAAGCAGGAGCAGAGGGGATGGGATAGCAGGTTTCTGGAGGGGAAACCAACCAGGAAAGGTGATAACATTTAAAACGTAAGTTTAAAAAAATCCAATAACAGAAAAAAAGAAAAATGTCAATGAAGGAGGTGAAGTAGTTTAAGTATCTAAATTAGCAATTAACAACCTCTTAAAAATATACAGCATGATAAAATCTCGTCACTACTTTTCCACAAATAATTTTTCAACTGTATTCATCATCTAAAAAATAATATAATTTCAAATTAATTATTCTTCCTAGAAGAATCAAATTGTCCATCTCAGGCCCTAAGTGAGGCCTTATTGATGTGTTTTTTTTTTCCTTATAATCATAGTGTCTCCAATCTTGGTATGAGAAATGAAACGTATTGCAGAAGACTGTAATTAATGCAGGGGCATATTTCTGATGCACATACTAGTTGTGACAGTGAGTGCTAATCTTAGTTATCGATCATCATCCATCTAAGTCTACCCTCACTTGCAACCCCAGTCTCAAAAGCACAGAAAAAAATGAATAGAAGAGAACAGAGGTTGTTAGAGGGTAGTGTAAAATGCGATACTGTGGACGTGACATCATTGTTGTTTGTATGACCTCACTGGTTATGGTTATCAATGTTGACCTGTATAAGATCACTCCAGTTGAAAATTCTAGCATGGGTGGAGGAGTGGACCCTGGCTAGCTTTTTGCAATTGATGGCTCCTGGGAGATCAAGAGTCACTTTTCTTTAGAAGTGCGATAACTGGAAGGTTCCCCAAACCCTAGTGGAACATCCTATTCAAATAAGCATACACACAGAGCTAATTAGACTCAGTATTTTAAACAAATAAAAAAACATGGTCATGGAGTTGGGAGGGTTCTGTGATATTTCTAGGACAAAACTGGAGGGAGAATTTGAGGGGTAAATATGATCAAGCTATGGTTTATATATTGTAAGGTTTATGAAACTTTCAAAGAAAATGAGTGAAAGAAAAATAAAAAACACATCCTTGATTTAACACTCAGTTAACTTTCTCTACTTTTACATAGTCCCGGGCCCCAAACTACAAAATTGTGTTGACCGCAATGGACTCCATCTGTATACATCAATTAACGAGAAAGAACATTCCCCACAGACATGCCCACAGGCCAATTTCATCTAGAAAAATCTTCATCAGGATTTTCTTCCCAAGTCATTTTAGGATATATCTGGTTGACTATTAAAACTAAGGAACACACTTGTTAATTCAGAATTTTAGAAAAAAAAATCAATGAATTGGTGGTAGAAAAATAAACAGATACGTATACCACATGCTTGCCTATGGTGCAATGGATCACTTGTAACTGTACTTACAGACATTTGTGAACTGCCATGGATGCTCAGAGTTGATATCATCCCATGTCCTCTAGAGGAGAAGCCAATGTTCTTAAGCATTGAACCATCTCTCCAGCCCCAGGCAATGGTGGCATTGACCTTTAAGCCCAGCACACAGGAGGCTGAGGCAGGAGAATCTTTGTGAGTGATGCCAGCCTGGTGTCCAGAGCTAGTTACAGAGCCTCCAAGGCAAAACGAAATAAAGCAAAACAAAACACCCACCCTCCAGCCTCCTAAAATCTAGAACCAATCAACCAACCAAACACAAACAATCTGTCTGGGTGTGGGAAGCAACAACAAGAAGAAAATAAATAAATAAATAAAAGAAAGAATTCACAATGAGGATAAGGTAACCATTTTCCAGGTATCAAACAATGAAACTGCACAAAGAGGCACTTGTATCATATGAGTATGTGGAGAGAATACTGTTATAAAATTAATCATTTTGCAAAATTACATTATATGAGGAGAAGAATGTCTATAAATACCAACTGTCCTCTGTGACTATATTGGTTCTGCTAAGAAATTTTCAAGGGTCCTTTCTCTTTCATTTTGGATTTTGTTTTAAAAAAGTTTCTCAATAGGTAATTCACCTTGGCTTCTGGCTCATAATGTATGTCGCCCAGAATAACCTGGACCTTAGATGTTTCCTCCTCAGTATCCCATGTGAGAAAAGGATACAATTTAGCTATTAGATATACATAAGGCCACTTGCTGGCTGCTTGAAGATGGTCTCTTTATGGGAAAGCCCAAAGCATGTGAAAGCATGTGTACCTTTATATTACAAGGCAGAGTTTAGGTTCAGAAGGTCTTTACCTTTTACTTTGCTCCCCTATAGAAATTTTCTATTGCAATGAGTCATAGATACTGTGCATCCCATTAGAGCATGCCTCAGGGGCAAGGGAATAACTCAATGATTATATCATTGTTGTATGTAACTATGAGAAACAGAAATTGAGTTCCCAGAATCTAAGTAAAAGCAGGCAGGTGTGATGTCCTCACCAGCAATCCTAGCTCTCTAGTTGTTGAAACAGGAATCAACAGAGCAAGTTGTGTACTGAGACCAGTTGTATAGAAAGGTACAGGAAGAGATAGCATTTACAAAATAAAAAGGAGTGGTCAAAAATATATCTAACCTTAATTTCCAGCCTTCACAGGCAAGGGCACCCACATACGTATGTGCCCACACACATGTACACCTGTATATATGTACATGTGAATTACATGCAAATACACAAATATAAGAGAAATAAAATCAAATTTAAAAAATTCTTCCCAGTCACACAAAACAAAGGCTTCAAGATACTTTTATCCTTGCAGGACATGTTCTACATACACTTCTACCCTTTATGTGACCACTGGTAATACTTCAGTGGAGAAGTTAGTTTCTCCACTACCTGTGGTAATTGAGTCATACAGGTAGTTTAGTGGCATGAAGGAAAAGCATTTTCAACCTAAGCTTCTGATCAAGGCCATTTAGAAAGTTTCTCGATAAAATACAACTGATGGCTGTGATTTCTAGTAGCATAAAAATAGTTTGATTTCAGGTTTGAAATGCTACTCAAGTGATTCTCTTGGAGGATTTAATATTGATTTAGCCTGAAGTGGTTGCTATTCTGAACATTGTTTTATTAAAACTGAATGCTTCCCCTGTCAGACTCAATAATTTTAATCAAAACCTTTATTCCTCCTAATCACATATGTGTGTATATGAATGTGTGTGGGTATTTTTGAAAACTAGAAGTTTTATCACGTAAAATAGCAACAGTAATATGTTCAGAAATTCCCTCTACTTAGGAAATTATATTGTTAAGAAAGAGGCATTAAATATTAATGGTAAATTTTATAAAGTCTATTTTTAAAAACACAATTCTTTTTAAAAGTGAGACTTACTTCAACTTAAATTAGATAATAGCACAACATTTTATTTTGGAATCTTTGAGAAACGGTCTCATAGCATTCAATGATAAGAAAGACAAACAATTACCTGTTAGGGAAAATACGACTATGATAGTAAATCTACCCAATTCACTGACTTGACCATAATGCATCAAAGCAAGAGAAACAATAAAAGTAAAATGAAATCTAAATAACTAATGGTTAAAAAACGAATCCATACATTCATAAATAAAAATATTTGGTATAGGAAACACACTTTCAATCTTTTTTTCTCGAATTAGGCTTTTAAAGAAAATACCTTTTGGAAGTATAGATTTTTTTATCTTGGACTTTGACTGCCTTAAGTATATAAAAGCATACAGTACAGGTCAAGGTACCTTAAAAATTGGAGTATATTGGTACATGCCCCGCAATCAGCGCTTGGAACACCCAGGTCCCAAGATCACTGTTGGAAGGTAATTTCATGTGTCTGTAGCTTAGATTCCTATATGTATACTCTCTCAAAAAAAATAACAAATAATGGAAAAAGAAAGAGGCTATAAATTGTGGGAGGTGAAGGTAGGAGGTTACTGGACAGAAGGAAGTAGAAAAATTCTATTTGATATAAAACATATTTAAAGTAGTTAAAAGAAAAAAAATGAGCAATTGAGAATGTCACACTGACTTCTGTCCCTTTTGGTTTACAATATTAGCTTAAGGCCACAGGCCTAAAGCCAAGGATTTTTTTTTTGGAATTTTAAACTTATAACAAACTATTACCATTTTAGAGCTGATGGTTTTCTGACAGTTGTGTGGGGTTACTTCATAGTAATTCTAACATGTAGGTTATGTTAAGGCTATTTCAGACTTATTGACACTTAGACATTTTAATTACTTCTCCTTGGTGAGAAAAAAAATGGTAGAAATGCAAAATGAATAAGTTCTCTTGAATGCAGACTTCATATTTCCTTGACTTTAATTCAAAAACTATGAGTGTGGTGTGTGCTTTTTTGTATGGGTAGTATATAGGTGCACACATGTTCCTGTGTGTACCCATGTATACAGATGCCTAGGGAGCTCCATCAACAATTTTGAGTACTTTTCTCAGTTACCATCCTCATTAATTTTTGAGGCAGGGTCTTTTAGAAATTAAAATTAGAGCTTACTTGGCACACATATGGGACAGCATTGTGATAAACTAGGATGAGCCCCACCCACTGTGGTTGGTGCAGTTCCCTGGACAGAACTCTTAGATAATCAAACTGGAGCTGAGGACACCCATCTCTTTCTATTTCATGACTGCTGGGGCAATGGGACAAGATGCATCAAATTTCCTGTCACTACGGTTTGCCCACCATCAAGAACTTGGCTTCTTAAATGACTTCATTCGGGATGTTTTCATACTTTAACTATGACAGTGTGCATCATCACCTTCTACTTCTTTCTTTACTTTTTATTTTCTTTATTCAGTTGACTTCATATAATCTCAGATGGCTGTTCCAGTAGTTATGGGGTGTGTTAGGTTCTCTTAGCTAAAGATGAGGAGAAATATGGCTGTGGAAAATGTCCAGATGGGGAGATCTCAGTGAAATCTGCTTTCCTGGATTACATTCCAGTTATGTGTCTCTGTTAACTCTCAGAACATGTGTTCATCAGGAGAAGAAACTTGTTAATAAACACCAAGGCGTGTGGCCATCTTTCTAACAGCCTTCCCAGCTGGCCCCACACAGAATAAGGGCTTGGATAGCATGACTGATTCTGTTTCAGACAAAAAATGCTGATGTCTGTCACTGTGTACGTAGTCTTTGTGCACTTGGAGACATATTAGTATTTTTACAATTGTTATTGCTTGTTTATTTACTATGTTTTAATAGTAGCACAGATTACCAAATAGCCCACGTTTAGATGTGGAATATCAGATGACATTATAGGTATAAGAAAAGAAATAATGACATTGAATTTCTTATGCTTTTTATTTTTAATTTATATTTCAAATGTTATCTCCTTTCCCAGTTTCCCTCTGAAAATACCCATCTCATTGCCCCTCCCACTTCTACGAATGTGTTTGCCTTCCCCTAAAACCCACCTCTTCCCACCTTCCTGCCCTGACATTCTCCTACACTGGGGGTGGGGTCCAAACTTTGCAGGACTAAGGGCTTCTTCCATTGTTGCCCAAGGTCACCATCACCTACATATGTACCTGGAGATAGGGGTCTGTCCATGCGAACTCTTTGGTTTAGTCCCTGGGAGCTCTAGTTGGTTAGTATTGTTGTTCTAATGGGGTTGCAAAAGCCTTCGGCTCCTTCCATCCTTTCTCTAACTCCTCTGATGGAGACCCAGTTCTCAGATCAATGGTTGGCTATTAGCATTCCCCTCTGTATTTGTCATGCTCTGACAAAGCCTCTCAAGAGACAGCTATATCAGGCTCCTGTCAGCATGCACTGCTTAGAATAAGTAATAATGAATGGGGTTGGTGGCTGTATATATATGGGCTGGATCCCCAGGTGGGGCAGTCTCCAAAGAGCCATTCCTCCAGTCTCTGCTCCAAACTTTGTATCTCCTCCTATGAATATTTTTGTTCCCCTTGCCAAGAAGGACTGAAGCATCCTCACTTTTTTCGCCCTTCTTCAGCTTCATGTAGTCTGTGGATTGTATCTTGGGTAATCCAAGTTTGGGCTAATATACACTTATCAGTGAGTGCATAACATGTGTGTATTTTTGTGATTGGGTTACCTCACTCAGGATTATATTTTCTAGCTCCGTCCATTTGTCTATAAATTTCATGAAGTGATTATTTTTTATAGTTAAGTAGTACTCCATTGTGTAAATGTACCACATTTTCTGTATCTGTTCCTCAGTAGAGGGACATCTGGCTTATTTCCAGCTTGTGGCTACTATAAACAAGGCTGCTATGAATATAGTGCAGCATGTGTCCTTGTTCTATGTTGGAGCATCATTTGGGTATATACCCAAGAGGTACAGCTGGAAGTATGATACCTCAGGAAGTATGATACCCAATTTTCTGAGGACTGTCCAGACTGATTTCCAGAGTGGTTGTACCAGGTTGCAATCCCACCAACAGTGAAGGAGTGTTCCTCTTTCTCTACATCCTTGACAGCATCTCTTGTCAACTGACATTTTGATCTTAGACATTCTGACTGGTGTGAGGTAGAATCTCTGGGTTGTTTTGATTTGCATTTCCCTGATGACATTTGATATTCCTCAGCTGAGAATTCTTTGTTTAGCACTATACCTCATTTTTAATAGGGTTATTTGACTCTCTGGATTCTAACTTCTTGAGTTCTTGGTAAAGATCTTTTCCCAATCTGCTGGTTGCCATTTTGTCCTAATAACAATGTTCTTTCCCTTACAGAAGCTTTGTAATTTTATGAGATCCCATTTGTCGATTCTTGCCTTAGAGCATAAGCCATTGGTGTTCTGTTTAGGAAATTTTCCAAAGTGCCCATGTGTTCAAGGCCCTTCCCCATGTATTCTTCTATTAGTTTGAGTGTATCTGGTTTTATGTGGAGGTCCTTTATCCACTTGGACTTATGCTTTGTATAGGGAGATAAGAATAAATCAATTTACATTCTTCTACATGCTGACCTCCAGTTGAACCAGCATCATTTGTTGAAACTGCTATCTTTTTCCCACTGGATGGTTTTAGTTACTTTGTTAAAGATCAAGTTACCAGTGGAAGGGGAAGCCCTGGGTCCTGCTAAGACTGAACCCCCAGTGAACTAGACTATGGGGGGAGGGCGGCAATGGGGGGAGGGTTGGGAGGGGAACACCCATAAGGAAGGGGAGGGGGGAGGGGGATTTTGCCCAGAAACCGGGAAAGGGAATAACACTTGAAATGTATATAAGAAATACTCAAGTTAATAAAAAAAAATAAAATAAAAAATAAAAAATAAAAAAAAAAAGATCAAGTTACCGTGTGGGTTCATTTCTGGGTTCACTTCTATTCCATTGATCTACCTGCCTGTCTCTGTACCAATACCATACAATTGTTATCACTATTGCTCTGTAATACTGCTTGAGGTCAGGGGTGGTGATTCACCTAGAAGTTCTTTTATTTTTGAGGTTAGTTTTCACTATCCTGGGATTTTTGATATTCTAAATGAATTTGCAAATTGCTCTAATTCTATGCAGAATTGAGTTGGAATTTTGATTGAATCTGTAGATTGCCTTTGGCAAAATGTACATTTTGACAATATTACTCCTGCCAAACCATGACCATGGGAGATTGTTCCATCTTCTGAAATCTTCTTTGATTTCTTTTTCAAAACTTGAAGTTTTTGTCACACGCATCTTTCACTTACTTGGTTAGAGTTACACTGAGGTATTTTATATGATTTTTTAATGTTGTGAAGGGTTTTCTCTCCCTAATTACTTTCTCAGCCTGTTTATCCTTTAAGTAAAGGCTACTGATTTGTTTGAGTTAATTTTATACCTAGCCACATTGCTGAAATTGTTTATCAGGCTTAGTAGTTCTCTGGTGGAACTTTTGAGGTGACTTAATTATACTATTATATCATCTGCGTCTGCAAATGGTGATATTTGACTTCTTCCTTTCTAATTAGTATCCTTTTGACCTCCTTTTGTTGTGTGATTGCACTGGCTACCACTTATGTACTATATTGAATATGTAGGCAGAGAGAGGGCATCCTTATCTAGTCCCTGATTTTAGTGGGATTACTTCAGGTTTTTCTCCATTTAGTTTGATGTTGGCTACTGGTTTGCTGTTTATTGCTTTTACTATGTTTAGGTATATGTCTTAAATTCCTTATTTTTCTAAGACTTTATCATGAAGGCTTGTTGAATTTTGTCAAGTGCTTTCTCAGCATCTAATGAGATGATCATGTGGGTTTTTTTTTCCTTTGAGTTTAATTATATAGAGGATAAGTTTGAAGGACTTCTGTATATTGAACCATCCCAGTATCCCTCGAATGAAACCTACTTAATCATGATGGATAATCATTTTGATGTGTTTTTGATTTCTGTTTCTGAGAATATTATTTTTGTGTTAATATTCGTAAGGGAAATTGGTCTGAAGTTCTCTTTCTTAGTTGGGTCTTTGTGTGGTTTAAGTATAAGCATAATTGTGACTTCATTGAAGGAGCTGAGTAGTGTTCCTTCTGTTTCTCTTTTGTGGGATAGTTTGGACAGTATTGCTATTAGGTCTTCTATGAAGTTCTGATATATTTCTTCACTAAACCCATCTGGTCCTGTGCTATTTCTGGTTGGGGGTCTTTTAACAACCGCTTCTGTATTTTAGTTATGGAACTGTTTAAATAATTTTTTTATTCATTCACCATTAAAAAGCAGGCAGCATTAGGCAGAGCCTGAGGTACCTTCAACTAGGCTGTTATTTTGTGTAGAAAAACATTCTTATTTTTATAATATTGCACAAGGAATTCTGACCATAGCATTAAGCCTGGATTACAGTTTTATGAGTCTACTCTCTGTATATTCATTACAAATACCTACTTCCTCATTCTTTTCTCACTATACCCATAAAAAAGTAACATCTTTTATATTCAGGGTGAAAGGGGACAAATTCATAATTGGGACACCAAGAGTTTAATTGTATCTCTGCCACAACCTGGTGGTGTCATGTTTCAGACAATTTCTGTACTTGACATAACCATGAAATAATTCAGCCTTTATAGTATGATAGATAAGAGAGTCAGCTATGAGAGTCATGGGGGAGCATTAGTGAAGAATAGATCCTTCCAGAAAAGTTGATTGATTGGTAGAACTTGTTTTGCTGTGAGCCAGTCAGGATTCCTCTTTCTTCCTGTGATATCACCAGTTCCTATCATGGTCATCTCCATATCACCATCTAAAAGTTATCACAGTGCGCTTGGTATCTCCTCTCCTAAACTTTTGTGCAATTTTACATCTATATGAAGTTTTTCTTATTAATTTCATTGCTTTAACTAATTGAAAAGATTCCTAGGGACTGAAGATATACCTTGCTGGTAGCGTGCTGATCTCATCTGCCAGAGGCCCTAAGTCTCATGTTCTGCAAGACTATCACCACTGCCAATAACAGAAAAGTGTAGTTGTATGTAGCTATACTGTCTGTAGGCTGTAATCCTAACACTTGGGAGACTAAGGTAGGCTTACTATGACTTCCATGCTAAGGTGGGCTGCATAGTTAGTTCTGAGATAGCATGGACTACAAAGTGAGGCTGCCTCTGGATCAAATGTAAAATGAATGAGAGAAAATGGAATGAAATGGCAAATAGAAAGAATATTCTGCAGTTATTAGTCTCCTCAGAATCTTGAACCCTGACTTCAAGTAAAAATCTGGAGATGTTCTCTGGGAGCTACTTATTATCATCTATTCTCCTATCTGTCTACAAGATATGTGACTTCAGGATTAATTTATATTTTGATATTTCACTCTAATAACATACCTCCCTATGTTTGGATGCATTCATTTGTCTTGTTTTTCTGATGTCTGTGCTTTCATTTCATCCTAGTGCTATATCCCAGCTGATTTCCTACTTGTCTACAGTTTAAACATTTTCTACAGTTTTTTTAAACTTTGTCTATGGTTTCCTTGAGCATCTCCATTATTCTCTCTCAATATGATATGCAACAAGATTTTTTAAAATTTCAAAAGCTTTGCCAAGTGGATAAAATTTACAGTTACAGCAGAGATATAAAATGCACCATTTGTAGGTGCAAAAACCAAAATAAGTAATAGTTTCACTTTCAGAACAACTGCATTTAAATCCCAATTTGCAACTCAGTGGGTGAATGTTTCCAGGAAAAATATCTAAACATTCTTGTCACAGTTGTCTCACTTATTAAATAGATGCTCATAATAATGTCACTCTGGTAGACTATTTTAGGCATTTAATGACACCATCTTTGTGAAAAATGTTTAGAACACTGAACAATATATAATGAGTCCTGAGTTAATATTAACAGCAGCCAGCACACTGTCTTCACACACACTGTACTGTACTCACTGTACTCCCATAGACTGTTCAATTGTGACCATAATGGCTTTGTGTGAGTTTTGAATGTATCTTCATACTGTTAAGTAACTGTTTAACTGTTTAACTGTTAAGTAACTGTTTAACTGTTTAACTGTTAAGTAACTGTTTAACTGTTAAGTAACTGTTTAACTGTTAAGTAACTGTTTTGCTTTGTAGCCTGGGGCTTTAGCAGGTTTATATGAAGTTGTATATCCATGGTGTGTGAGCCCTGGGAGCATATGGCTTCTAATTAGGCTTGATAATGATAAAGCATGACTGTTTAAGAGGTCAGTTTGCACCCTCTGGAGGTTCCACTATTTCATAAACACAGAAAAACATAACTCCCTGAGACACAGCAGTCAGCTACCCTGTAGTAAAGTTGGCCTGTTACTGCTATTAGTATCTAACATGCTGGCATTGCTCCTACAGCCACAGTTGTAGAACATTCTCAATGATTCCATCACTGACAACACAGTGAAATATTGATACAGTAATTAGTTTTCTGCACCATATGTTCTGAGTTTTGCATATAGTTATTATGCAGCCAGGATTCCTGGGCAGATGATTAGGAGAGCAGAAATCTCAGCTTGATGTGATGTTTTTGCTGAACGAGCTTCAGACTTCTCTAACATGAACCAAAGAGAGGCTTCCGACAGCATCAGTAGTCATCGTTGATGTAATAGATGGGTTCACAAAGAAGATACAAACCTGGCAAGGAGAAAGCAAATAGAAAAACATCTTTAATCTTTTCTGTGCTTCCTTTCATTCTCAGCCTTATTTTCAGCTTGCCTGATGGCCATTTTGTGATGGGTAATGACTGTCAACTACTTACACTAAAGCAAAGTTACTGAGTATATATTAAGGGTAACCATCAATCATTCTCGCCATCTGCTTTTCAGACATGATATTCACTTTTACTAATAGTTGGTGGTATAGTTGTGTGAAAGAATACAATATACCATGGATCCCTAGAGGTAGTTGTTTCTTCAGCCTTGCTTTACATTCTGAATCTCTTGGTTGTTCCATAGGAAGTCAGGAGCTAAAGAGGTCTCCCAGGCTAGCAGATTCCACAGCATCACTCCCAAGAGAAAGCAAAGAAGTGAACTCTCTGGGCAGAGTGGATTGTGACACGAGACAGAAGGATTGATAAGACTGGTTTGCCTGCCCAAACCCTGTGACTCAGAATTGAGTATGGTAGTCATGGGGCCTGCTCCCTGCCAAACTCTACTTGCTCTGGAGCAGTAACCAGGACAGCCTACTGAGAAGACCATAACAATCAGTCATATAGCATAAAAACCTAAATTTCTCCATGCTAATGAGGTGTCTAGATAGGCCCTGAGTGTTCAGCCAGTGAGTTTCCCTTCCTGGGTATTCCTTCCTGCAAAGGATTTGATCCCTGATTTACTCTGAGTAAGGTATATGTATTCACATTCACCATCAAGTAAAGCAGTTTGGACAAGTGAGGACCGCCTCTTCATCAAGGATACCGAAAGGAGAGTGTGTGGGGGTGTTTCTTGCCTAAATCTCCCGAGACCTTACCTCTTTCAGTCCCTACTTACTCTAGGCATTCACTAGGAAAAAAAACAGGTTTATCCCTGTCTCAGGCTCTGATTTCCCCTTCCTGCCTAGTGTGTGGTCCACCTGAGGGGAAGGGCTGATTTGGAACAGGTTCCCAATTCCCAGAGGTATACCAGTGGCACCTGGATACCCAGGAGCCTGGGAACCACAACAATCATCCCAGACTCTGTTGCTCTCCACCAGGGAAAAGCACAGACTAAGGACTCCCATTATGGACTGTGTTCTGCCTCACCTAAGAACATTCTAGCTGCACTTCAGACACCCCAGCAGTGAGGTAGACAGGCAGGAAGCCCAGCAGTGAACCACACAAACTGAGGAGCTATTTTGTAAAAGAAGAGAAATAACATTTAAACATTGGGGGAGGGGAGCTTTTACTTTTCCATCTCAAACATTTCCAGTATTAAAATCTGTTGCACCAATCACTACTGGGGGCTCATTTGCAGTATATTATAATCTAGAAAAAAATACCAAAATTATACCTTTTGAGGTTGATTCCTGAGGGCAACCCTGTAGTAGGACCAGCAGTCTCAATTAATCTGGATCCCTGAGATCTCTTACACACTGGATCACCAACCAGGTAGCATACACCAGCTGAGATGAGGCCTCCAATATCTATATAGCAGGGGATTCCCAGGTCTGCATTCAGTCAAAGATGCACCTAAAACTCTAGAGATTGGATGTCCCAGGAAGTTTAGAGGTCTAGTGGGGTTGGGGGTTGAGGTGGGAACATCCTCATGGAGATAGGAGGGTGGGCACGAGGTACAGGGTGGGGAACAGTCAGAGAGTGCATCAGAGGGGGATAAAATCTGGAATAAAAAAATTAAATAAAATTACAAATTCTTAACAGGATATATGTATTCATATAGATATGTAATGATATTATTATAGATATATAAATTCCATTTAGAGGAATGATAGTTAAGGACAGGACATTTTAACAGGTGGGTATTCTGGGCTGGGGAGTGGGGAAAGCAAAAATGAGTAAGCCACATGTAATGTTTCTCCTGAGGGACACCTAGGGACTAGTGAGATGACTTCTGTCATGCTTCATCCTGATGCTTCTGTGGCTGTTTCTCCACAAACACACAATTTGCTTACTATCTGGACTCAGAGAATGTCCTGTTGGGTGTTTTATGGTTTTTTTTGTTTGTTTGTTTGTTTTTGTTTTTCAATAGAGAAGTTCAATTTGAAAAGAAAACATGTTACTTGTTTCAAACAGAACAATTTGACAGAAAAACAAAACAAAACAAAAAACAAACAAAACTGACCAACCTACCAACCAACCAACCAAACAGAAAACCAAAAAAAAAAAAAAAGGAAAGAAAGAAAAGAAAACAACGAAAAAAAAAAAACACAACAAGAAAACTTACTACTGTCTAGCAGTTTCCATGGGTTAGACAACCTACCAGATACACTTGGGGTCTCATCTGGAACTATCTAGGAGGTGGCTGGTGTTATGAAGTGATATGAATCTCAACTATGGAAGAACATATTTCCATCTTTCCTTGGGATCTCAAAAGAAATTATTTCCCTGTAGGGATAATATTTATGATGATATTATTTTGAAGTGACATTACTTTAGAGAAATATAAAGACATATGAAATATCATTTAAGGTCATATTAAAGTTAGGAAGAGAATAGAGAACAGACACAATTTGCAACGGAGAATATTTCACTATGTAATATAAACACAGAAGTGACATCTTATCACTTTTGCTCTAGTTTGGTACCAGGTTTCACTCTGAGGGAGAATTGAGAACTCCACAGAGCTGCACTGGGAACTGGAGAGCATGTAGGCATCACTCCACCACAGCATTCTGAGATAGTGATGGAAACCTGAGAAGGAATACCTATGAAGTCATGGCAGTGTGGACCATTATGAACAGTGGATATCAGATGTAGTGGACAAAACTACATCTCTTCTCCTTCCGAAAAGAGAAGCATTAAACTATGATCCCTACAATTAGAATTCCTAAAGAAGACAGATGTACAATTAAAAAAGCTCAGTGTGTATTTATGTATTTAGGGATACACATTTACATATATATGTAAGCACCAACGATTAATGGAAAGGAAAGCACTAAGTTTGAAGGGTACCAAAAAGGGTATAGAGAGAGTAAATCAAAGACTAAGTAACGTAACTATATCATAATATCAAACTAAAAGAAATAATTAAAAATAAAATAATGGATGAACTTAGAAACATGTGGGCCAGTGTATATCTGTCCTCTTCATTTGCAGAAAAGGCATATCTGCCTCTGACTTGATGGTGTTTGGCAGTTCACTGATGTGACAGTGTCCTGCAGTTGATTCTTCAGAAAGGAAGATGTGTCGCGATTGAAGGGGAAACAAAGGAAAGCAATTTTACTCTGAACTGTGTAAGGACACAGCAGGGAGAGTTGGGGAAAAGCAAGAGAGAGCTCTCTATAGGTTCCAAATCTGCTGCACCCATGTTCTGGACTTCAGACTCCAATGCTCCAAGACATAAATATCACCTGATTTATATATTTCTATAACTTGATCTGGCTAACACATGCCCACTGATACATCAAAACCAAAATTTAGGTTAAAAATGTTGGGGGGAGGGGGACAATGGGGGGAGGGTGGGGAGGGGAACACCGATAAGAAAGGGGAGGGGGGAGGGGGATGTTTGCCCGGAAACTGGGAAAGGGAATAACACTCGAAATGTATATAAGAAATACTCAAGTTAATAAAAAAAAAAAAAAAGAAAGTTGATCCCTGAAAAAAAAAATGTCTTTACTGTTCTTGCATAAAGTGCTAAACTCAAGTTTGTCTGTCATTTAATATAAAGCTCCAGATTTAAACAATTTAGGAAATCATTCTTTTTAAAAGTTTTCTTTCTAATTAAGGAAAACTTATGCTTTAAAGAACAATTTGCATTGAATATGTTTTCCCCTACATGCACCAAAATGTGGAACTGAATGAGTAGACTTAATTTCCCCCACAGAAGGCTGGATTCAGTAGGGTTTTCAAGGAGTTATGTGTGCTGCATGCAAAGATGTTTCATCTGCACAGCTATGTCAGCTGCAGACTGAAATGACAACATGAGTGGTAAACAAACTATGACAAATTGGAATCAAAGGAAGAGGACCCAGGGCACAGGAGACTGCTCAAGAAGATTTACAGCGATGGACAGGAGCAGGACCCTCTCAGAATCAGCCTTTAGTTTTAGGATATACACAATAATTATTTAGGGAAACAACTAGCTCTAATGGATGGATTATGTCTAAAATGTAAAGTAGCATGTGATTTATATCACCACTGACTAGGCTTCATTTGTGTATGTATCCATTTATGTATTTTTTTCTTACTTGTACTAAATGAATGCTCACTGCCTTCAAGCTGTGTGAATGAATTAGGAGTGTGCCCAGAAATGAATATCATCTGGTTTATAATAACCAGGCAGTTGGGCTTGATAAGACATTCATATAAACAAGTATGTTTTGTGCTTACTTTCTCAAATAAAGGAGACAAAGTGTTGATTGTACACATAGAGGCAGTCTGGTAATCTCTGTTATAAATAGACCGATGACGTCTCAATCACATCTGAAAATATTAGTGAGTTTTATCAGGCAAGCCTCAAAATGTTTCTCCTCCTCTTTTTTTCCTTCTCCTTCTCCTGCTCCTCTTTTTTCTTCTTCTCTTCCTCCTACTGCTTCTCCTGCTCCACTTGCCTCTCCATCCCATCTCTTTTTCCTTCTTTTGGTTTAAATATGTATGTTGGAAGTTGAGGGATGTGCATGCACACCATGTGTTTCCTCAGTCACTCTTTGCTTTATATATTGAAACAAGTCCTCTTACTTAATGTGGAGCACAAACATTTGTGTTGTCCAGCAAGACCCGGTGTTCTGCTGGACTCTGACCATCCCTTCCCAGTTCTGTGTTCACAGGTACATTTCATGTGCTAGAGATCAGAATTCATGCTTTCATGCATCTCCAGCAAGCACTTGACCCAGACAACCTTTCAACCCTGTGTTCTAATTTTCTTCCTTGGAAAAAAATACTTGTGTTTAACTGAACACCTTGGCATTGTGGAAATCAGGTAATATGTGCACATTAACAAAATGTGCATAGCTCATTTTCATACATATTCACCTTCATAGCAATATGCAAACAGCACAGACTTATAATTCCTGCTCTAGGGATACTTTTCTTTTGATGATATATAGCAAAACTTGGAGAGTTTTCTAAACATATCTACTCATTATTCTCAAGCAAGCAAAAAATTACATTTCTTTTAAAAAATGATTTCATCAAAACAGATTGTACTCATAGAGTTCATAGGTGGTTTTCAGCAAAATATAAAGAAAATCAGAACTGTTTGCTATGTATCATCCTAACAATAAAAGTGGTTTACCTAGATCCATGGTTTTTAAAATTTGTAAGTCTTTCTCAAAAATCTTAATGGAAAACCATATTTCTCCCTAAAATATAGAGCACTATGGAGCCCCTTTGTCAGGACATAGTTCTACACAGCTTCATCATACCTGAAGTACCAGGAACATCCAGATTAATTCCCTTCTCCCCACCAACCCCTAGCCTGTGGAGTCCCCCAGGGAAAGCTAAGGTGCTCTGAGCTGTGTGTTCTCCCTGGAGCCCCATGTTCCAGCCACCAATCTGCTGACCTTCACCAAGCCTATAAGAAACACCCATGTTAGACTCTCAACACCCAATTCCCCACCTGTTTTGTCCCCAGGCTGCTATGAAAGGTGCACTACATCCTGGTCTCTGTTATCCAGCTCACCACTACCCACCAGTGCATACTGCTACCAAGAACATCCAGGTTAGGTCCATCTTTTCTATATCTGCTACACCAGGAAGAACCGCATTGTCAAAGGGCAATGTAACAACACAGTCAACAAAAACAAAACAAAACAAAAAAAATAGGACACTGTGAAATCTTCAGAGCACAGTTATCTTACTACAGCAAGATCTGGATATCCTAACACAACCACAACGCTAGAAAATGACCTTAATTTGATCTTATAAAGATAAGAGAGGCAGGAAATAATCAAACCCAGGGCTGAACTCATCATTAGAAAAGAGACTGGAAGAGCTTGAAGGGGCTAGAGACCCCATATGAACAACAATGCCAACCAACCAGAGCTTCCAGGGACTAAGCCACTACCCAAAGACTATACATGGACTGACTCTGGGCTCCAACCTCATAGGTGGCAATGAATAGCCTGGTAAGAACACCAGTGGAAGGGGAAGCCCTTGGTCCTGCCAAGACTGAACCCCAGTAAGCGTGATTGTTGGGGGGAGGGTGGTGATGGTGGGGAGGAATCCCATATAGAAGGGGAGTGGAAGGGATTAGGGGGGATGTTGGCCTGGAAACCAGGAAGGGAAATAACAATCGAAATGTAAATAAGAAATACTCAGGTTAATAAAGATAAAAAAAGAAAGAAACAAAAAGAGAACAATTCAAAGAATCAATGAAACCAAGAGTTGTTCCTTTGAGAAAATCAACAAAATAAAGAAAACTATTAACCAAACTAAGAGGCAAAGAGACAGCATCCAAATGAACAAAATCAGGAATAACAAGGAAGACATAAAAATAGACACTGAAGAAATCCAAAGAGAGTTTAGGCCTTACAACAAAAGCTTATCCTTCACAAAAGTAGAAAATCAAATAGAAAGGGATGATTTTCTGGATGAATTCCAATTATCAAAATTAAATCAAGATCAGATAGACAATTTGAATAGTTCTATAACCTCTAAGGAAATAGAAGTAGTCATTAAAAATCTGCCAAACAAACAAAATAAAATAAATAAAAATCAACCAACCAAACAACAACAAAACACAATAGCAAACAGTTTTAGCACAAAATTCTGCCTGATTTGCAAAGAAGGATGGCCTTATTGGACATCAGTGTGAAGAGAAGCCCTTGTTCCTGGAAAGGCTCGATGCTCTAGTGTAGGAAAATGCCAGGGCAGGGAGGTGAGAGTGGGTGGATGGGTGGGTGGATGAACACCCTAATAGAGGCAAGGTGAGGGAGCATAGGATATGGGCTTTACAGAGGGAAATTTGGGAAAGGAGATAACATTTGAAATGTAAATAAATAAAATATCCAATTAATAAACAGAAAAAAAGAAAAGGAAAGCAAAAACTAATACCAACACTCCTCAAACTATTCCATAAAATAGAAAAAGAAGGAACTTTGCCAAACTCATTGTATGAGGCTACAGTTACCCTCATAACTAAATGACACAAAGATTCAACAAACAGAATTTCAGACAAATTTATCTTAGGAACATTGATGCAATAATACTCAAGAAAGTACTTGCAAACCAAATCAAGAACACATCAAAAGCATCCACCGTTATCAGGTAGGCTTTATTCCAGGGATGCAGGGGTGATATAATTTTTAAAAATATCCATCAAAACAATCCACCATATAAACAAACTGAAATTTAAAAATGCACACGATCATCTCATAGATGCTGAATATCCTTTGATGAATTCCAGCACCCCTCATGTTAAAAGTTTTGGAGAAATCATGGACACAAGGTGCATACCTAAACATAGTAAAAGTAGTATACAATAAGCCAGTAAACAACATCAAATTAAATGAAGAGAAAATAAAGCAATTCTACTAAAATCCGAAATGAAACCAGGATGACCACTTTTTATCTATGTAAAATAGCACTTGAATCCTTAACTTTGACAACCAAAGGAGATCAAGGTGATACAAATAAGGAAGGAGGAAGTCAAGTGTTGCTATTTGTAGGTGATACCATAGTATACACAAGTAACCCAAAAATTCTACTAGAGAACTCCTATACCTGATGAACACCTTCAGCCAAGGACCTGTATGCAAAATTAACTCAAAAAATAAGTACCCCCTTTATACAAATGAAAGCAGACTGAGAAAGAAATGAGGAAAACAACAACCTCCACAATAGCCACAAGTAATATAAAATACTTTGACGTAACTCTAAGCAAACAAGTGAATGACATGTATAACAGGAACTCCAAGTCTCTGAAGAAGCTGAAAAGATATCAGAATATCTACTATGCCTATGTATCAGTAGGATTAATATAGTAATAATTGCCATCTTACTAAAAGCATTCCACAGATTCAATTCAATTTCTATTTCAGTTCCAATACAATTCTTTAAAAACCTTGAAAGAACAATTCTCTTTGGTTCTTGATTTAGTACTTGGGAGCTCTGGTTGGGTCTGGTTGGCTGATACTGTTATTCTTCCTATGGGGTTGCAAACACCTTCAGCTCTTTCAGTCCTTCTCTTAATTCCTCTACTTGGGTCCCCTGCTCAGTCTGATGGTTGGCTGTAAGCATCCACATCTGCATTGTTCAGGCTCTGGCACAGCCTCTTAGGAGACAGCTATACCAGGCTCCTGTCAGCGAGCACTTCTTGGTGTCAGCAATTGTATCTGGGTTTGGTGTCTGAAGACGGGATGGATCCATAGATGGGGCAGTCTCTAGATGGCTTCTCCTTCCATCTGTGCTCCACTCTTTGTCCCTGTATTTCCTTTAGACAGGAGCAATTCTGGGTTAATATTTTTGAGATGGGGGCATGGGTGGCCCCATCCTTCAACGGGGGGCCTTGTCTAACCTCTTTCCCCTTTGTTGGTTATTTCAGATAATGTCATCTCTGTTTGGTCCATCTGCATATATAGCAGACTGTCTTATCTGTCATCAATGGGAGAAGAGGCCCTTGGTTCTGTGGAGGTTTTGATGTTCCAGTGTAGGAAAATGCTGTAGCAGTGGGGCGGGTGGGAAAGTGAGTGCCCTCATAGAAGCAGACAGGAGAGGGATTTGGGGATGGGGAGAGAAAACCGAGAAAGGGGATAACATTTGAAATGTAAATAAATATAAAATAACAAAAAAAGAAAACAGAAACAAAAAGCAAAAAAAAAAAGAAGAAGAAGAAAAAAAAGAAAAGAAAAAAAAACAATTCTCAACCAACTTAATATGGAAAATCAAAACGTCCAGGATATCTATAGCAAATCCGAACAATAGAAGAACTTCGGAAAATATCGCTACTCCTAATTCCAAACTGCACTACAAAACAATAGTGATGAAAACTAAATAGGATTTGTACAGAAACAGAATGATTGATCAATGGGATCAAACCAAAAATTAATCCACACACATATGGACACTTGCTTTTCACAAAGAAACCACAACCATACAGTGAAAAAAAGAAAGCATCTTCAACAAATGGTGATGGTCTAACTGGATGTATGCATGTAGAAGAATGAAAATAGGACCAAATCTGTTACCCTATCCAAAATTCAAGTATAAGTCAATCAAAGACCTCAACATGTAATCAGATACATTAAATAAAATAGAAAAAAATCAGTGAATAGTCGTGGACACATTGACATAGCAGAAAACTTACTGAACAGAACACCAACAGCTCAGGCTTTAAGATCAACATTTAATAAATGGGGCCTTATGGAACTAAAAAGCTTCTGCAAGAAAAAGGAGACTATCAATAGGACAAAATGGCAGTCTAAGGGATGGAAAAACATCTTCCCTGACCCTCCATGTGACAGAGAGCTAATATTTTAAAAATATAAAGAACTCCAGTAGTTAGATACCAACAAAACAAATAACCCAATTAAAAGATATGGGACAGACCTAAACAGAGAATTATCAGCAAAGAACTCTCAAATAGCGGAGAAACACTTAAAGAAATGTTAAATGTCGTTAGTCATTAGGCAAATACAAATAAAAATGTGTCTGAGATTCCACCATACACTCATCAGAATGGCTAAGATCAAAAACTCAAGGGACATCACAAGCTGGAGAGGATGTGCAGCATAAAGTGTAAACTTGTACACACACTCTGGAAATCAATTTGGCAAAGACAAAATAATAGAAACACACACACACACACACACACACAATTACCACCGATGTCAAAATAACAGGAATTAACAATCATTGGTCATTAACATCTCTCAACAACAACGGACTCCATTTCTCAGTAATAAGACAAAGGCAGAGTGTTTCTGAAAACAGGATCCATCCATTCTGCTGCATAGAAGAAATGCGACTCTGGGAGAAGAAAAACCCTAAAAGAATATTTCCAGTCCAAGGAACCTGATGCCCACAACTCTTCTTGGCAATGTAACCACACTATATAAATCTGTCTAGATCTTTACTATTAAGTAAAGAAGAAAAGATAGGAAAGGAAAGGGAAAAGAAAGGAAAGAAACACATCTCAGAAAACAGGACAGGTATTACCTCAGAGTAATACTAGAAAACACTTATCCAAGCAAATGAACCCATAAAGCAAGCTGAAGTAGCCATTCTCATATATAATAAAATAAATGTTCAACCAAAATTGATCAAAAGAGATGGGAAAGCATATTTCATACTCAACAAAGGGAAACGCCACCATATGACAGCTCAATTCTGAACATCTATGCTCCGAAATGCAAGGGCACACACATTCATAAAAGAAGAATTACTAAAGCTTAAATAGCACATCAAACCCCACACTCACTGTAAGAAACTTCAACACCCCACTATCACCACTGGACAGGTCATTGTGGCAGAAACTAAACATAAAAATAATGAAATTAACCTACGGTATGAATCAAATGGACCTAACAGATATCTACCAAATATTTCACCCAAACGTACAAACCTTCTTCTCAGCACCTTACAGAACCTTCTCCAAAATTGATCATATATTAGACCACAAAGCAAGTGTCAGCAAATACAAGTAAATTAAATAACTATTTGTATATTATCAGACCATCATTGATTAAAACTTGACTTCAAACAATATGGAAACAATAGAATGCATATATTCTCAAAAAAGCTGAATAATTCTTTATTCAGTGATCACTGGGTCATGTAAGAAATAAAGACTTTGTGGAATTACATGAAAATGACGGTACAACATACACAAACTTATAGGACACAATTAGAGCAGTGCTAAGAAGGTTCATAGAACTAAGAGCCTTCGGGGCTGGGGATTTAGCTCAGTGGTAGAGCGCTTGCCTAGGAAGCGCAAGGCCCTGGGTTCGGTCCCCAGCTCCGAAAAAAAAAAAAAAAAGAACCACAAAAAAAAAGAACTAAGAGCCTTCATAAAGAAATTGGAGAATTCTCATATTAACAATTAAATTTAAAAGTACAGCTGAAAGCTCTTGAAAAAGAAGACACAAACACACCCAAGAGGAGTAGACTGGGGAAAACAATCAAACTTAGGGCTGAAATTAATCAATTAGAAACAAAGAGAATAAAAAAAAGAATCAACCAAACCAAGAGCTGGTCCTTAGAGAAAGTCAACAAGAAGGCCAAAAACCTTAGCTAGACTAACTAAAAGGCAGAGAGACAGAACTCAAATAAACAAAATCCAAAATGAAAAGGGAGACATAACAACAGACACTGAAAAAAATTAAAGAATTATTAGGTCTTACTTCAAAAGACTATACTCCACAAAAGTGGAAAATCTTAATGAAATGGATGGTTTTCCAGACAGATACCCCTTACCAAAGTTAAATGAAAATCAGGTAAACAATTTAAATAATCCTATAACCACTAGTGAAATAGAACCAAACCAACCAAACAAACAACAACAAAACAGGACCAGAGTTTTTATGCAGAATTTTACCACACAATCTGATGTGTACTCCTTTATGAATTAAGTATTAGTAGTCAGGGTGGTAATTATGTTGCCTTAGATCTGGAACTTCTGAGAGCTTGTGACCACTAAAACGTCTCATATTACAGTTATTGGTTCTAAACATTTGAATGAAAACCTTACAGCTTTATCTGCTTAGATCATTAATAGCCCTAATAATTTGCACATATAAATTTTCTTTCGTATTTTATTCTTTATATTATTATTAAGTGAATGCTACTTTTAAATTTAAAATTGCTCTTTCTTTGACCACCCTTTGTTCTTAGAAACATTTCTATTGTTAAATTGAATTTTTGTTCCTGGTAAGAAATGTACCATAATTAAGTTTCCATAACACTAAGTTATCTAACTCCATATTGCAATGGAATCTCAAATATCATGTTATATATAAGCAATTCTCCCAGGAAAGTTGTGTAATACCACTCAACATTTTTTTCCGAAGCAATACAAAAGTCTAAATTGGCTACCATCAAGGATTTTTCATTTTGTTTTCATTTTCCCATCTGCTTCAAACTGGTCCATTTGGTTGGACTGAGTTCTTATTCACAGGATCACATCATATGCTCTTAGCATTACAGGTTTCAGAAGACCTTGTCTGAACTACTTATTCTCAATTTACTTATTTTGGATCTTTTGAGATTGTATTGTAGATTTTAAGGATACATTTTCCATTTTAGCTCTGTTTTCTCTCATTAATTAATTAATTTATGTATTCATTTTGCATCGCAATCACAGCCCTGCCTCCCATTCCCACCTTTACAAATCACTCACCCCCATTACCATTTCCATTCTCCTCAGAGAAGAGGAAGCCTTCCTTGGGTACCAAATACCCTGCAATGGGACATCTAGTCCCACCATGGATAAGAATATCCTCTTCCATTGAGGCCTAACCAGGCAGTCCATTTAGAGAACAAGGATTCAGTGGCTGGCAGCAGAGTCAGAAGTAGCCTCTGCTCCAACTGTTAGGATAGTCATATGAAGACCAAGCCTCATATTTGCTACAAATGTGTAGGGAACCCAGGCTCACCCTTGAATGCTCTTTGGTTTGAGGTTCAGTCTATGTGAACTGCCATGCATTCAGGTTAGCTAACTTTGTAGATACTTCCTGTGATGTCCTTGACCCCTCCAGCTTGCTCAGTTCTATTCCCAAATCATCCATAAGACACTCTAAGCTCTGTCTAATGCTTGGCTGTGGATCCCTACATCTGTTTCCATTGGCTTCAGGCTGAATTCTATCAGGAGACAGTTATGCCAGGACCCTGTTTTCAAATATAGCAGAGTATCATTAATAATATCAGAGATTGGCTCTCTCACATGGTACGGGTATCAAGTTGGGCAGTCATTGGTTGCCCTTTTCCTCAGTCTCTGCTCCGTCTTTATCCCTGTGTGTCTTGTAGGCAGGACAAATTTTAATTGGAAGGTTTACTGGGTGGGCTCATTCCTTAACCCCCCTTTCCTTCACAGGAAATCTCACCTGGCTACAAGAAGGGTCACTTCAGTCTCCATGTACCCAGCTTGTCTGAATCTCAGCGAGGGTCACCCCCGTAGAACCCGGAGAGCCTCTCAAGTGTCAGGTCTTCAGCTAGTCCTAGGTCTCACTTTCAGACCTTTCCTGCCCCCTTCTCTCTATACCTAATCCTCACAGACTTTCCCCTTCTTTCATCCTCTCCCACCTGGCTCCCTCCCTCCCTGCCTCCCTCCACATTGAATGAGTTGTATTTCCACTTGAATGAGATTCACACATTCTCCCCAGGGTGCTCATTATTACTTAGTTTCTTTGGGTCTGTGGATTATAGCTTGTGTATCCTGTATTTTTATGGATAATACCAACTTATAAGTTCATACTATATGTGTCCTAATGGGTCTGAATTGCCCTGCTCAGGATGATATTTTCTTTCTGAATACAAATTCTAGCTGAATAGAGAATACCTAGATGAATAGAATTCCATTGTCTAGATGTACCAACATTTCTTCATGCGTCCTTCAGATGAAGGATTTTAGATTATTTCCAGTTTCTGGTTATTATGAGGAAAGCTGCTATGAACATATGAAATGGAGAGAATGTCCCAGTGGTATAATGGGAGACCTTTTGAATATATGTTCAGAAGTGGTATAGCTAGGTCTTGAGGTAGCAGTATTCCCAATTGTCTGAGAAACCTCCAAATTGATTTTCATAGTGGTTGTACAAGTTTGCACTCCGACACCAACAATATAGGAGTGTTGCTCTTGCCTGACATCCTTCCCAGAATCTGCTAACATTTGAGTTTTAGATCTTAGCTATTTTGATGGCTATAAGATGAAATCTCAGTGTCCTTTTGATTTCCATTCCCATGATGACTAAGGGTATTGAATATATCTGTAAGTATTTCTTGGTCATTCAAAATTCTTCTGCTGAGAATTCTCTGCTTATCTCTGTTTATTCAATTAACATCCCCCTAATTTATTACCTCATTTTGTTATTGGGTCATTTGTTTTGTTCATGTTTAATTTCTCAAGTTCTTTATATATTTTGAATATTAGCTCTAAGTTGGATGTAGGGTTCGTGAAGATCATTTCCCAATCTGAGGCTGATGTTTATCCTTTATCTTACAGAAGCTTTTTAGTTTCATGAGGTCTACTTTATCATTTGTCAGCCTTACAACCTGAGTCATTGGTGATCTTTCAGAAAGTTGTGATCTATACCAATTCATTCAATAACATTTCTCATTTTTCTCCTCCATCTGAATCAGTGTATCCAATTATATGGTCATGTCTTTGATACACTTGAGTTTATGGTTTGTGCAGGGTTATAAATATGGATGGGTTTGCATTCTTCTACATACAGACATCCAGTTAGACAAACACTATTTATTAAAAATAAATTATTTTTTCCATTGTATGGGTTTGACTTCTTTGTCAAAAAGAATGGGATGGAAAAAAAGGAGGAGCCACATGAGGCGGGACTGGGTGAAGAGGGCTGATACTGGCATGTAAAGTGAAAAAAATTAATGAAAATGTAATTAAACATTACATATATCAACTTGATATGTGACATGTAGTTGATAATGATTTTCTTTTATATGGACTGTCTTTTCATTTTGAATTTATTTTCCTTTCTTATACAAAGAAAACTTTTAATTTAATGCAAATGCATAAGTTACACAGGAAAAATTCAAAGGCATTTATTCATTGGTAAATAAATATGAAATCATAGCACTTTCAAGAGAATGTACAAAACTACAAATTACTTTTAAGTGAAATATCATGACCTAGTAAAATAAATAATTGCATGAGCTACATATTTTCTTTCACATTCAGATCATAAATTTCAACATTTGCCCTGTGTGTGTGTGCATGTGCATGTGTGTTTGTGTATGTAGATTATAAAACAAAATGTGCACCAAAAAAGAAGATGTATGTTAAAAAACAAAATGTAATTAAATACATGTGACAAGAGGGTAATATACAAGAAGAATTTGTGAGAGTGGTCAGAAACAAGACAGAAACATGGCAGAGACTAATGGGGAATAAAAATAAATATAAAAATGTATTATGAAAAGGTTACAAAGAAATTCATTGGCCTGTATAATAATTTTACAAAAACTAAAGAGAAGTTAACAATATGTCCATAAACTTCTATAATACACTAGTTAAAAATTTTATATATGTAATATATATAGTTATACATCAGATTATAATTAGACATCAGATTCTACATTTAGACTGGACATATATCAATAGTAACCATTTCTACAGCCAAGTGGATTTTGTTTGATATCTTACTAATCTAATGTATTTCCTGATATGCTTCCAATAAATGTGTATTATTTTCCTACATAAAAGAGTACTTATATATACCTAACTTTAAGCAAAATAAATAGATTCCTATCATTTTCATGGGCATTTTAACAGGAATCATCATCACTACATGATGAATGACGTCAACTGCTGCCTGGGCCATTTCTGAAATTCTTCCACATCATTATTCCTCTTGATTGCCAGACAGCTGTCACAGTTGTGTTAAATGTGATAGGATGTCTTTATCTTTTCAGATGTAGAATTTCTGGTGACTCATACTCTCCTAGCATTATATCAATGAAAGTGAGCAAACGGGAAAAAATTTCAGAAAATTTTAATTCTCTTAAGCCTTAAGCATTGATGAATTACCTGGATACATTAAATTTTAAAGTCAATTTAGAATGGATTCCTCTTTTATAATAATTCTAATAAATTGCTGTATTTAAAATTATAATTGCCTAATATGTAAATGAATTTTATTTATTGAGTATAAAACAACGGTTAAAATCATTATATCTTAAAATAATGATACTGAGACTTTCTCTTTAATGGGGCAATGACAATAAAAAAGATCATATATTTTCAATATGACCAGAGTAAATTTGTTTCATGTTTCTAGACTGATCTAATTTCTGGAGAATTGGTAACTCACTATAGTCTCACTATAGTTGTTTAGCTGAAGATGCATGGGGCTGGGATATCTTCTAAATATTTTTACTTGTACATGTGACAAGTGCTGTACTCAGCCTTAAACACAGAAGCTTTCTTTCCAGTGAACTAAACTGATTGCAGATACTCTTAGCTGATCATGGGTGGAAGGAAAGTGACAGACGGATGCTCAACTCTAAGTAGAACATATATCCATTGGTTTGAATTTGGTATTACTCCTCAGTCTGAACAGCCTCAGTGAATATCTGCTAATTGAGCATCATGCAGGAAATTGAAGATGTGGACAGAAGTATATATTTCATTGTGATGCCTCATTCTTCTTTTGAGTGGCAGCACGAGACCTGGAGTTCCACTCACCTGCCATACAAAAAGAAATTTTCCCAATGTGGTCTTGCTAATGGCTCTCAAGACAACAAATATGTTCTGTGCATATCCCTATCATGCTATGCAAAAGCTCTATATAGGAGAGGGCTCTCTATTGGGAGCTGTTATTTGATGCAAACTGAGTTCATTGTCTATTGTATGTCCCCTGATCTAAGAACACACATGAAATTTTTTAAAGTACTCTTTATGATTTTCTCAGGTTTTGCTTGATTACATGATTATCTGGATTTCTAGTTATATCTAGTCACATCCACGCAAAAATGCCCTTATATGTTCCATTTGTCCTTGAATTACATTAGATACATCCATTTCAAAAAATCAATAGGAAGACACTTTTAAACATGTATTGATAAAAATATTGCTTTAAATAATGTTTTTCTCAGAAAACAATAGATGTCCAGTAGGAGAACTGGGTTTGTCAACAGTTGCTATTTTACTGGGTGACACCCTTTGTAAAACTTTTGTAAGACAGAAGTTTTATTCCCTATATCTATGAGTTTTAAAACATGACTATAATTTGTAGTTAATTCTACAGACTGATTAACTTATTCTACACGAAGCACATTAGGGTGTTATTCTCTCCAGTGTTTGCCTATTTAACAGCAAGATTTCCTTGATTCTCATTTTTTCAAACCAGAATGAGTGACAGCTTTATGGGTTTTCATTCACTACATGCCATCATTTCCCTACAAAGCAGACAGTATTTAAAACCACATGCAATTTTGAACTTAAAATAGCCATTTTCTCACAATGTATATCTTAAAAGCAGCTGAAGACTTGAAAAAAAAGAAAACGTTTATGGTTTCTTAACGAATACGCTACTGTGTTTGTTCAAAGTAAAAAAAAGGAAAAAGAAAAAAACTAGGACTATGGGATCCCCTATTGGTTAATAAGTTTTTTTATTGATTTTTAAACATGTTAATTAACATGCTTTGAACCTTTATCAGGACATAGGCATTTGCAATAGAAATAGGTGAGCTATCATATAGATGTTAAAACTATAAAGATATTAGGAAATTTTAATAATAGTTAAATGTATATTTCTTTTTTTATTAACTTGAGTATTTCTTATATACATTTCGAGTGTTATTCCCTTTCACGGTTTCCGGGCAAACATCCCCCTCCTTCCTCCCCTTTCTTATCGGTGTTCCCCTCCCCATCCTCCCCACATTGCCGCCCTCCCCCCAACAATCTAGTTCACTGGGGGTTCAGTCTTAGCAGGACCCAGGGCTTCCCCTTCCACTGGTGCTCTTACTAGGATATTCATTGCTACCTATGAGGTCAGAGTCCAGGGTCAGTCCATGCATAGTCTTTGGGTAGTGGCTTAGTCCCTGGAAGCTCTGGTTGCTTGGCATTGTTGTACATATGGGGTCTCGAGCCCCTTCAAGCTCTTCCACTTCTTTCTCTGATTCCTTCAACGGGGGTCCTATTCTCAATTCAGTGGTTTGCTGTTGGCATTCGCCTCTGTATTTGCTGTATTCTGGCTGTGTCTCTCAGGAGCAATCTACATCCGGCTCCTGTCGGCCTGCACTTCTTTGCTTCATCCATCTTGTCTAATTGGATGGCTGTATATGCATGGGCCACATGTGGGGCAGGCTCTGAATGGGTGTTCCTTCTGTGTCTGTTTTTTTATCTTTGCCTCTCTATTCCCTGCCAAGGGTATTCTTGTTCCCCTTTTAAAGAAGGAGTGAAGCATTCACATTTTGATCATCCGTCTTGATTTTCATTTGTTCTAGGCATCTAGGGTAATTCAAGCATTTGGGCTAATAGCCACTTATCAATGAGTGCATACCGTGTGTGTTTTTCTGTGATTGGGTTAGCTCACTCAGGATGATATTTTCCAGTTCCGACCATTTGCCTACGAATTTCATAAAGTCATTGTTTTTGATAGCTGAGTAATATTCCATTGTGTAGATGTACCACATTTTCTGTATCCATTCTTCTGTTGAAGGGCATCTGGGTTCTTTCCAGCTTCTGGCTATTATAAATAAGGCTGCGATGAACATAGTGGAGCACGTGACTTTTTTATATGTCAGGGCATCTTTTGGGTATATGTCCAAGAGAGGTATAGCTGGATCCTCAGGCAGTTCAATGTCCAATTTTCTGAGGAACCTCCAGACTGATTTCCAGAATGGTTGTAACAGTCTGCAATCCCACCAACAATGGAGGAGTGTTCCTCTTTCTCCGCATCCTCGCCAGCATCTGCTGTCACCTAAGTTTTTGATCTTAGCCTAAATGTATATTTCTAATTGATTCACTTTATATCTTTGAAAACTTACAAAATCAATTGTATTAGTTTAGACAGATTCAACATTATTTTCTGATATTGTCCTTTTATATATTACATTAAAATAAAGAGTAATATATACATATATATATATATATATATATATATATATATATATATATATATATAGGTTGATGTCATTATACAGGTGAAGGCAGGTACAGGATAGAATGAGACCTATCATTGGACGGGAAGGAAGGATGGGCAGGAAAAAAGTTTTAGAGAGGAGACCAGAGCAAGAGGGTAGAGCAACTGATAGAATGTGGAAGAGGATGTTAAGATTTCTCTCTATACATTTACAGGTTGTTATGACTACTCTTAGGGGATGAATGTGTACAGGATTTTGTGCAGATTTGATGGGCAATTATGTCTTATCAATTGATTCAGAGGTTATTGTGTGGTGTGTTCTTTCATGTTGCGACTTAATTGAGTTCAAGAGAGTGTGTGGTGACTGGACACACATGGCCCGCCACAGAATTGGGATGTGTATGCCTGGCATGGTGACAACCTGTCTTGAGGACTAGATGGTTAGAGTGATTGCTGCTGGGCTTGGAGAGTAGCCACTGGCAGTGTGATATGGGATGGAGCTTAGGGGGCGAGAAACTTTGTTGACTGACATAAAAATAACTCACAGATGCCACGTGGCCCTATTTGTAGCAGTACTCGTGTGGGATAAAAGAAACCATTTTTAAAATATACTGAAACAAATAGAAATCTTGTGGAATTCCCACCGATTCTCTTGTTATGAAACCAAATACTAAAGGCATAATGTAATCTAGAGGAAAATAATTATTCTAGGCAAGCATATAAAGCATGCATTTCCTAGTTCACTGTCCTTAGTGTACTTGCTGTAACCTTTCTTCTTTTATCATTCCTCATTATTTCCCTGAGGGAAAAAGATATAAACACACACACACACAAACACACACACACACACACACACACACACACACGTTCATTCACCAAATAAATCAAGCGATATAAAAAGATATAACAAAGAAGAGAATATCCCTAGAGATGTCTATTATCATTAAATCAGATCATTTTGGACTACTGGAAGATGTAAAATAGTAGTGTATTCAACCATATTCAATCCTGAAGGCATTAAGTAGCCACTCAAAGTTTGTGCAAAATTGCTATAAAATAGAAGTATGAAGAATATATTACTATATTCTTTCGGTGAGTGACCCAACTAGTCACTTCTCAACTGAGTGACCCTTTTGACTTGCAATATGATTTGTCGTTGTGCTTTTTATATGGTGTGTGGACCAACTCTGGGTTCAACATCTTGCAACTACCCAAATAAAGTATTCCTTTATAACAATAACACCTTTGTTTCCATTTTTTAATAAGAATCTTGTAACAAGTTAACAGTAGACTCTGTGACCAGATGAGCTGGCCTGGATATATTTATTCGTCTTCAGTTTTCCAAACCTAACTATAATTCATTGGGAAACCCAAGAAACAAGAAGAGGGATCTCTCAAGAAGGGAAGAGATTCTAATTGTTTGGTGATCCTACTACTGGAGAAACAGTAGTGTCATGGCATCTCCCTTTTCCCACACGAACTCATGAATGAGACACCAGGTTGGTCATTAGAATTTGACATAATACCTAACATGGTGTGTCACAGATGTGTCCTCCTCCAATAGCAAAAAGTCAAATGCTGGAAGCTACCTTAAGGGAATATTAGAGAGCTCAGGCATATATCAAGCAATGCCATTCCCATCAAAAGACCCTTGGATATACAACTTTAATGCCAAAACAGCTGATTGAAAAATAATTTAGTTTCTACTCTTGCCAATACCAAGGGAAGAAAGTGCTAAACAAGCCTTTGAGACACAAGTTATGCACAGTACAATATCTGCTAAAAATTGAATCTGTAATACTAATAAAATCAATAAGAGAATTGCTCATCTATTCCCCGGTATCTTTATACATTTGAACTTTCATTGATCATATTTTTATATTTGGAAAAATGCCATACTTCAAAATTAAAAATTTGTCAATAACAGCAATATAAACAGGAAAATAAGGAGATAGATGTTGGATGATTGATAAGTGGATGGATAGAAGATACATAATAGAAAACAGACAGCAGATAGATCATATAGGGATAGAGAGATATATTATAAATAGATGATACATGTGTGAATACATACAGATAAACCCACATACATGAGTATATGGAAACAGGTAAAACATAAACACCTATAAAAAGATACAAGATAAGGAGAGATAGTTTAACAGGTGACAGGAAATAATAGCCACATATACTCATAAAAATAATGAATTTTAAATTTGGCATTATGTAAATATAACATTTAGAAAATAAAGGAGGATTGGATATAGATTAAATATAATTAAAATAAAGTGTGAGAGAAGACAACTTTGAATGTCAAACTGTCAGTACAAAAAGGAAAATAATAAAACTGGAAACTGTAATAATTACTGAGTTATTCAGTAATTCACTTTGGGGTAACCTGAAAGATATAACCTATCTTACTACCAACTGCTATACTGAGACAGTATCAGAGTGTCTTTCATTTCTAATTCTTGAAGGTGATTATGAAATTATATAAACCTTATGCTTATTTTATTATTTAAACAATTAGTAATTGGATCTCTATATCTCTAAAGCCAAAGAGTAGTTCTTTCTGATGGGGAGATATTCTCTTTATTGGACTAGTAACCAAATTGATTAAATTTATGAATACATTGAAAAGGAGGGTTGGGAGGGGAACACCCATAAGGAAGGGGAGGGGGGAGGGGGATTTTGCCCGGAAACCGGGAAAGGGAATAACACTTGAAATGTATATAAGAAATACTCAAGTTAATAAAAAAAAAAAAAAAGAAAAGTCCATTTGTTCTTTAGATTTACAGTATTTGTTTTTAACCATGAGACAAATATTGATCATGTGTGAAACTTGTAGCCATTATGCATACTTTGTGCTCCTTTGTAAAATTTTTTATTTATTTACATTTAAGTCTTGATATTTAGTTTTGGCTCCCTTGTTTTTAAACTGGTCTTTTATATGATTTGATATTGATTGATATTGATTTCACTTCTTTAAAACCACTTTTTAGTTTCCTCACTATGCTTATAGGAATTAAGGTATATGGTACCTATAAGAAAGAATATTTAATTATTCATGAAAATTACTATCTACGTAATATTTCCTAGAATCATGGGCTAATTACTCATTGGCAGAAAGAATAATACCTTTCAGCTTTCTAAATAAATATGCTGAAGAATATCCCAGTCGTGTATTCATAAATTTTATTATTTTAAGTGTTAATATATTCCCCAAAATGAAATTAATTTACTTTATTTTTATTGAAGATCAAACAGAAGCTTAATATACTTAGCTGAAATATTCTTAATATCCTTTAATATTGGAAGAAACTGCAATCAACAAAAGCATGGTTGGGTCTTTTTAATTCGGGTCTCTAATTCATTATGTAAACTAATATCAATATACCATTATATATATATATATATGTATATATACATATATATAATTTCTCTTCATATCTGCATTCTTGTATTACAAATTATCTTAACTAGAATGAATAAACTATAGGAACTTGGAAACAAATTAAGATTTATAATAGTAGTAGTTATCTCAATGTTTCCTACTTACAAAATCATCTATCTGCAAGAAGAAAATATAGTGAAAGTTCAATTATTTCAAACCTTTAATTTCAATAATCCCACATAGTTTGAAACAAACAAGTCATAATCATAGATTATATTACAGAGAGATTTTTTTAACAATTTTAAATTAAAATGTTTATTGGTTAAGGTACAATCTAGTTGTCACACAAGGAACAGCTAAGAAAACCTTCAAGGAAATTTTAGAGGAAGCCATAGGAAAAAGAAGATGCCCGTCTCAATCTCTTGTTACTTCTGTGATATTATAGAATGCCCAATTATGAAACTTCTCTATTAGGAAAATGAGGGGCTCAGCCTAACATCACAAACTCTAATTTGTACTTAGACTCCATCCTATGTTAAACTTGTCATTAGTTTGAACTCGGTTACTGAAAAAAATCACAACTTGTTCCAGGAACCAAGACATCCCTAGCCAACAGTCACTCTATCCTTAGAAACATCTAATCAGATTCTAAGAGGAAAATATCTAATGTTCCAGGTGTTTTGAAATAGAATACTCAAGTTAACCACAATTTGCTCATAGCAAGTTAAAATCATTACTAGCAAGTAGAAATATCAGTTTGTGATTTTTAAATGTTACCCAATCATGTGACCACCAAGTTGGAAAGCCCCTTACTATACAGAAACTATGATAAAAAGGCAAAGCTTTACAAGCCCAGGATGTTCCACACTTATCTACTGTGTTAGAGAGATTGGAGATGTCTGAACTCAAGATTAGATAAAGACTCTTTACATATGAGTTAGATTCATGGTGGTCTTTGGTGGTCTGTGGTGACCTGATGAGCTGGGTATAAAAAAAAGTTTCTAATATATGGAAACAATTGAAATTTCTATCTCATACAATTATTTATAGGTTCATTGAACTCATCTCTGTAAGATATAAGTAATAGCTATGATAAAAACAGAATGATAAGATGTATTATCACAGGTAGAAATGTAGTCTGTATCTGAAAATTAGTGAACAGTATGGTGAAGAGGTCAAAAAGGCAGCTAAAATAAGCTCTTAATTACTGAAAGAAAATGAGAGACAAGTTGCAACTATCTGCTATGCTGGTGAGCTGCCCCTGAACAAAGGTTTGTGTGCATGAGTCACCAGCATCAATATAAGTAAAAGCATCTATTACAATTCTCAAAATAATCCTTAGACTGAAATTATAAAATTTCTGAAGAGCTTTTCATGGACAGAATCACATAAAGTCTGTGGATATTTCAATGAAAAATATGATTTTATATCAATTTATTTAAAATATAAATCTCTTTAAATTAGAATTTTGAAAAATCTTCACTTTTATCATTATAATTCATTACATTGTAAGCAATGTTTGGCTGATGGTTTTGTTGTTATTTTGAAAATACATTAGACATATGTCCTCACTGACAAATTTAAAGCAAGAATAGTCTATAAACTTGTCAGCTTTTCCTCTACCCCTATATTTATGCCATCCTGTTTTCAATACTGTTCTTATTATCTGTAAAAATTACATAGTGAGATACATGCTTTTAATCTTGTATTTTGAAAGGTATTGAGTTCCTTGGCTCCTGTCCTGCTATGGCTTTTTCTGTTCAATGAGTATGTTCTCTGCCTCTAATGACCAGGAGGAAAATCAAACTCAAAAATAAAATGGTTCATTTTCAGAGCCACCAAGTTGGCAAGCATAGAGTACGATTCAAATATTAAAAATACAGAGAACTAATTGTATTGTGGAATGAAGATACAACATATGAATCCGTCTATACTAGAGTTATGATCCAGAAGATGTATAAACGATGAACAATGCTATCGAATGTTTGTGAGATGTTTGTAACTAGCTTTGATATTAAAATATCAGTATGACTTCTGCGTTTGAATTAGGAATGAATCCTGCCTTCCTTCCAGTGCCTCCTTCATGCACCTGTCTACGACCTCACAAGCTGAGCCACTACCAATCCTGAAACCCACTTAGGACATTAACACCAAATTGTTCAAAGATAAACCCCTACGCCACATAGAATTGTTCAACATCCTGAGAAGTTAGAATATAAAGAAACACCCACTTAGCAATATTTTCATATCAAATTACAATATAACAGACCTACAACTGGATGCCTAAGTCCCACTGCAATGTGAAAAAAAATGAATTACCCAAACAAGTCTCCATGTAAAATTAGCATTCCCAAAGTAATATGTTCAAAATAGAAAGACTTAGATAACATTTAAGACAATGATTTCAAAATATTAATAATGAACATAATCAAACTTCTCAAAGGAGATGAATAAATATCAGAACTAGTATAGGAAAAAATGAAACAATGAAAACATTAAAGATTTAAAAACAGAATTTATTGGAAAGATAGAATATTTTAAAAAAATCAAAGTGAATTAAAATGAAAACAAAAAGTCCAGGAATTCAAATAATATTCAAACTTCAAAAAAAAATCATCAATATATTGGGTAAAGTAAAAGAATAGCAGGCCTTGAAGACAAGATACAGAAATTAGACTACTCAATCAAAGAATATTCCAATTCCCAAAAAATAGAGAAGGGAATATGACAGAACTTTGGGATAATATTCAAAGGCAAAACCTGTGAATAATAGTGAAGAAGAGTAAAAAGAGAAGAAGAAAGAGAGTCTGTAGGAAAAAAAAAGAAAGAGGAGAAGGACAGAGAGGAGAGGCAAGTTAGGTAAAGGTCACAAAAATATCTGCAACAAAATTCATAGTAGAAAAAATCCCACATCTAAGAAAAGAAATGTCTATCAAGGTACAAGAGACATATTGGGCAACAAGTAGAAAACTAGAAAACAAATCCCCATACCAAATAAATGTGAAAATGCTAACTTCATAGAAGAAAGTGAGAAGAAAGAAAGACTAACTTATATACGAAAGCAGGCCCAGCCATTGTTGTTGTTGTTGTTGTTGTTGTTGCTGTTGCTGCTGCTGCTGCTGCTGCTGCTGCTGCTGCTGCTGCTGCTGCTGCTGCTGCTGCTGGTTGTCTCTTTTCCTATGGAGTCTATGAATGCCAGAATTATTTTTTCAATATTCTGAAAGTTACAAAGACCACAGATACCAGCCCTGATTACTATATTGTATAATATCCAAATACCCTAAATTACAATATCCATTCTAAAACAATTGATAAAGGAAAGATTTTATAATAAAAAAAAAACCAGATTCATTTATGTTAGAATCAAGAAAGCGCTCCAGAGGAAATAGTGGAAGAAATACCTAAGTCTGAAGACACAGATAGGTCCAAGAAGGAACAAGGAATAAATGAACAAACCCAGAATATTGGATGAAAAGTGTCTATTAAAAGACCACAAAAAACAACAAATCAAGTCCTGGGTCCATGGCACAAGGCTTTAACCCCAGCTTTTCAGACGTAATGTTAGGCAGTGTGAGCTTAAGGCAAGGCTGGTGTACATGGTGAATTTCAGGAGAGCTAGAGCTATGAGGAGAGATCTTGTCTCTAAGAAACAAAAAGCAAAACAAACCAACAAAAAAGCAACAAAATGACAAAATGTTTTTAGAACAAATTGTTCTAAACTAGCTTCTAGCTTAAATTACTTCAATTTGTGAATAAAATGATACACAGGGGAAGTGGATTAGAAAAGAAGAACTGTCTTCATGCTGTCTACAAGAAACATTTCACACCAATGGGATGGGACATTGTATCTTCAAGAAAACAGAACCAAGAAGCAAGCAGATGCAATTATTATAGTATCTGGCAAAATAGACTTCAAACAAAACTTAATCATAAAAGATAAAGAGGAACACTTTGTATGGATTAAAGGAAAAAATCTAACAATTAGTTATTGCTAATATATATATATATATATATATATATATATATATATATATATACACACACCAAAACCAGGAGTACCTAGAGGTGGAGGTGGATGAGTGGATGGGTGAGTAGATGGGAGGGTGGGTGGTGGAGCACCTTCTCAGAAGCAAAGGGGAGTGGGGATGAGGTGAAGAACTCAGGGAGTGGAGACCAGAAAGGGGGGTAACATTTGAAATGCAAATAAATAAAATTATTAAATTAAAAAACCTAGATATAACTTCCCATATTAACACCAATACAGTACTAGTGTGTGGTTTCAATGCCTCACTTTCTCTAGTATATAAAACATCTAAGAAATAACCAAATTGAGAAACACTATGGTTATATGACATCTCAAATCAAATGGCCCTTAATGGTATCTACCAAAAATTCTATCTAAACACAAAAGAATTCACATTCTTCTGAGAAAACAAACCTCATATTAGGACAAGGAAGGTCACGGCTTTTTCACGGAAGTCTTTCAGAAACTGAAAAAGATGTTAGAAGATGGAAAAATATCTCATGCTCATGAATTAGCATGATTCATATCATGAAAATGGTCATCTTTCCAAACAATACAATCTACATATTCAATGAAAACTTCATCAAAATTGTATCATAACTATTAAGTATTCTTCAATTTCACATGGTGATAAAACATACTTTTTTTTGCTTCAGCTGCTGTTTATTGACATTCAATTGGGGTTCTATAGCAACAGGCCTGGAGAATACAAGGTGGATAATGGACTGTCGGCTGTGACAGCACTGAAATGCACAAGGAGGAGGGAGGAAGCCAAATCTATAGGGAAAGCAAGTCAGGGACAGTGCCAAAAGTCATCTACACTGGAACCCTGGGCCCCCAAGCCCTCAGTTCCTACTCTTGCTTTCTCCTGATTCCAGGCCAGGGCTGGGAATTCTCTGGACAACTTTCTACAGGAGCAAAGAACACAGAGATGGTGCTGCCCTTCTTTGATAAAGTTGGAGGGTTTCCAATCCTGCATTCCTCCTTCACTCCTGCTTCAAGTAGGGCCAAGCATGTTTCAGGGCTCTACTGCATGTTTCAGAGGCACTCATTTTCCATGGTGTCAGCCCACCAGCACTACACTATGGCCCAGAGTGAGCAATACAAGCATTGCTGGCCTAATGAATAGAATAGGGGCGGGGAAGGGTCAGCGGCTACAAGAGGGATTCCAGAAGGTCATCAAGGTACAAGCACTACACGCATGGTGAAGCCAGAGCCAGGGTACCACCAGGTTATCACAATGACCACATCTCCCTTCTTGCAGAAGCCTCGGGCCTTGCCAACAGTCATGGCCAAATTTACGCGAAGGTCTACATCCTCAGCCCAGGCATCCTGTATGGCAATCTTGTACAGCACTAGGTGGGCAATTACATCTTATCAATTAGATCAGAGGTTATTGCGTTGTGTGTTCTTTCATGTGGCGATTTAAGTTCAAGAGAGTATGTAGTAGCTCGAGACACTAGGCTGTCATAGAATTGGGATGTATATTTTCAGCATGGTGGCAACCTGCCTTGGGACCTAGACGCATCGAGAGATTGGTGCCAGGCTCAGAGAGAAGCCTTCAGCAGTGCCATATGGGATGGAGCAGAACAGGTGAGAGGATTTGCTGACTGAAATGAAGGTATCTAGCAGATATCTTGGGACATTACAGTGCTGGATCTAGTGTGAGATAAAAGACAGCATTTTTTTTTTATAATTTTAAAGCAACATGGAACTTTTGAGGTCACTTAAGTATACTATCATATCATCTGCAAATAGTGGTATTTTGACTTCCCTTCCTATTTGTATCCCTTTGATCTTCTTTTGCTGTCAGATTGCTCTGGCTAGGACTTTAAGTACTATATTGAATAAGTAGGGAGAGAGTGGGCAACCTTGTCTAGTCCTGACTTTAGTCCAATTGCTTCAAGTTTCTCTACATTTAGTTTGATGTTGGCTACTGGTTTGATGTACATTGCTTTTACTATGTTTATGTATGGGACTTGAATTCCTGATCTTTCCAAGACTTTTTTTTTCTTTTTTTCGGAGCTGGGGACCGAACCCAGGGCCTTGTGCTTGCTAGGCAAGTGCTCTACCACTGAGCTAAATCCCCAATCCCTCCAAGACTTTTAACATGAAGGGGTGTTGGATTTTTGTCAAATGCTTCCTCAGCATATAATGAGATGATCATGTGGTGTTTTTTTTCTTTGAGCTTTTTTTATATAGTGGATTAAATTGATAGATTTACAACTATTGAACTATCCCTGCATCCCTGGAATGAAGCCTACTTGATTATGATGGATGATCATTTTGATGTGTTCTTGAATTTGGTTTGCAAGAATTTTACTGAAGAGTTTTACTTTGATATTCATGAGGGAAATTGGTCTGAAGTTCTCTTTCATTGTTGGGTCTTTGTGTGGTTTAGGTATAAGCATAATTGCAGCTTCGTAGAACAAATTGGGTAGTGTTTCTATTTTGTGCAATAGACAGTATTGGTATGTGGTCTTCTATGAAGTTCTGATAGAATTCTGCACAAAACACATCTGGTCCTGGTCTTTTTTGTTGAGAGACCTTTAATAACTGATTCTATTTCTTTAGGAGTTGTGGGGTTGTTTAGAAGGTTTATCTGATCCTGATTTAACTTTGGTACCTGATAATTGTCTAGAAAATTGTCCATTTCATCCAGATTTCCCAGTTTTGCTGAATGTAGGCTTTTGTAGTTGGATCTGATGATTTATTTTAATTTCCTCAGTTTCTGTTGTTATGTCTCCCTTTTCATTTCTGATTTTGTTAATTTGGATAGATACTCTCTCTGTACTCTCTGGTTAGTCTGACTAAGGGTTATCTTTTTTGTTGATTTTCTCGAAGAACCAGCTCCTTGTTTTGTTGATTCTTTGTATAGATTGCTGATGCCTGGAAGTTCATGCTGACAGGAGCCCGATATAGCTGTCTTCTGAGAGGCTCTGCTAGACCATGACAAATACGGAGGCAAATGCTAGCAGGCAACCATTGAACTGAGAGCAGGGTCCCCATTAGAGGAGTTAGAGGAAGGATTAAAGGAGCTGAAGGGGCTTGCAACCCCAGAAGAAAAAAATACCAACCAACTAGAGCTCCCAGGGACTAAACCACCATCCAAAGGGTACACAAAGACATACCCATGGCTCCAGTTGCATATGTAGCAGAGGATGACCTTATTGGGCACCAGTGGGAGAAAAAGCCCTTGGTACTACCAAGGCTGGACCCCCTAGTTTAAGGGAATGTTAAGGCAGAGAGGCAGGAGGGGTGGGTGGGTTTTTAGCTGGGGGAATAAAAAATCAGTCCAATTGATAAACAAACAATACTCCTGCACACCTAAAATTTTACAAAAGTAAACCATATACATTGGAGAAGTGCTGGCATTACTAATTAATGATGCTGGTCAACCTGAACAGTGACAAGTTAAGGATGTAGTTGGATCCTTATCTTTCACCCTGCTTAAAACTCAACTCTAGATGAATCAAAGACCTCAACCTAAGACCTGGTATTCTGATTCTGATAGAGGAGGAAATATGGAATATGACTGAACTCATTGGCACCGCGAAAAACTTTCTGAACAGAATCCCAAGAGCACAGGCGCTGAGAACAACACGTAACAAATGGGAATTCATGAAACTTAAATATTTATATAGAGCAAATGACACAATCCCCTGAGTGAAGAGGCAGCTTACACAATGTGGTAAAAAAAATCTTTACCAGACATATATCCAGTAGGGGATGTATAGAGTTTATAAATATTCAAGTTAAACATGAAAACTAATATCCAGATGAAAAGTGAGGGGTAGAACTAAATAGAGAATTCACAAAATACAAAATAAAACTGGTGTCAAAACACTTTTAAAATGTACCACCTCATTGACTATTGGGGAAATGCAAGTTAAGACTCCTCTGATACTTTGTCTCATCCTATTCAGAATGCTTTACGCATGTTTGTTATTGCTGTTCCCTTAAAAATAGCCATAAAATAAAAACAGGTTATGTCCCACCAACTTATGAACATTTAATAAAAATGTAGTATAGGTAAGCAATGAGTTATTATTCAGCCATTAAGAGAAAGTCACTTATGAGATTTACAGATACATTTATGGATTTCAAAATAGTCATTATGATCAAAGTAACCCAGAAAGAGAAAGAGAAATGTTACATATATGTTTATATGCATGTATATATGCATCACTACACAGAAATTGGAGCATTTGAAAAGTGATTGGATTATTAGAACTGTGTTCTTATCAATGTACAAATCTCATGGTCATTTTATAGTTTTGTGGCATAAGGAGTGTCAGAAACTTTCATTGGCAGGACCCAGTTGGAATGTGGGGATTCAATGGAGGCATGTTCTTGGTGACTGTGTCTTGCACAGAAACCTTCCCTTGCTTTATTTCTGCTTTAAGTTTGCTTGTCTATACTGTTTTCTTCTGCTTAATGTTCTTTATCACCACAGGACATAGACATAGAGCCAAATGATCACAGGTGAAACTTCTAACTTCTGTGAGTTAAAATAAATCTTTCTACTCGGTAGACTTCCCTAGGGCATTACTCACTGTGATGAAACACTAATTAAAATATATTATTAATAATGATGAGGATTAAATTAATAGCAAAATAATACCAGAAGGATGCTACATAGCTAACTTAAATTTAAAAAAAATAGCTAGTGTGCCTACATTAATATTAATGAAAAACAGACTATTGTCAAGAATAAAAACAATCATGTCTTTATCATGCCCCATTGATAAATGGAACAAATTCATCATAGAAATTCTCATTACAATTCAGTAAATATTCACATAAAACACAAAATTACTTTAAACATGTATAGACGGAATAATAGGCGTGATTAGGCTTTAAACACCAATAGATCAAATTGTTTGAAAAAGCAGACAAGTCAAAAATAAATTGTTCAACATAGATCATTCTAATATTGCTATTTCCAATATAAATCAAGTCATTACAGTTGTAGAATTCTTGATCAACTGTAAGTCCATATGGCCTAAGGTTCACTTATAGATCATTCTACTTAACAGTAAAACACCCATTATTTTCAAACCTGTGAGGAAAAGACTCCAGAATCTCAGTTAAGTTAAAAGGACTCTTCATATGCAAAGTCAGTTCTTTGACTAAAATAAGACTAACTTTAAAAGGAATAATTCTTTTGCTTACTTCTGGTACCCTTTTCCTCCTACTAGGTTTCCTCAGCCAGCCTTGATGGGGTGGTATGTACCTGGTCTTACCGAAGTTTGTCCCTTGGAGGACTGCTCTCCTCTGAGGGGAGGTCGGAGTAGGGGTGAATCAGAAGGACAGGGGAGATGTAGAAGAGAGACTGGAGAGAAGGGAAGTGAGAGGACACTGAAGTCAGAATGTAATATATGACAAAAAGAATAAAAAATTCCATGAATAAAGGAAAAGCAGTTAAATGATATCCAAATTTCTTCTGTATAAAGTATTTTATTGGACTCCTAACAACAGGAGGAAGAATGCCTCTGACTCTTTTGTCTTCCCACTAGGTTGTCTCATCCAGCCTTGGTATGACGGTATGCATCTAGTCAGTCTTCCTGCATTTTGTTATGTAATGCTCCTCTGATAACACTGGTAGGGATGCTCTTTTCTGAAAGGCAATGTAGGAGCTGTGGGTCTGGGGAAGAGAGGAAGGAGACGATGAGGTCCAGATGTATTGTATGATTGATGAATAAAAAGTATGTGCAATTATACAGCAAATAAATTAAAATTTTACTACTTATGAAAATAAGAGACTTTCATTCTAGTCTGTAAGTTGCCAATTTGTCTTATTGACTATGTCTTTTGCCTTGCATATGCTTTCCAGTTTCGTAAGGTCCCATTTATCAATTCTTGATCTCAGAGCATGAGCTATGGGAGTTCTGTTTAGGAAATTCTCCCCTGTGCCAATAAGTTCAAGGCTCTTTTCCACTTTCTCTTCTATTAGATTCAGTGTATCTGGTTTTATGTTGAGGTCCTTGATGCACTTGGACTTGAGCTTTGTGCATGGTGACAAATAAGGCTCTATTTTCATTTTCAGTATATAGAGAGCCAGTAGACCAGCACCATTTATTCAAGATGCTTTCTTTTTTCCATTGTATTTTTTCACTTCTTTGTCAAAGAACAAGTGTGTGTAACTGTGTGGTTTTATTTCTGGGTCTTCAATTCTATTCCACTGATCAATTTGTCTGTCTCTGTACCAGTACCATGCAGTTTTTAAAACACTATGGCTCTGTAGTAGAGCTTTAGGTCAGACATGGTAATTCCCCGAGCCGTTCTTTTATTGTTACGATTGTACTATATTGAATAGATATGGGGAGAGTGGGCATCCTTGTCTTGTCCCCAATTTTAGTGGGATCGCTTCATGTATCTGTCCATTTAATTTGATATTGGCTATTGGCTTGCAGTAAATTGCTTTTATCATATTTACATATGGACCTTGAATTCCCAATCTCTTTAATATTTTTAACATGATTTTGTTAAATGCTTTTTCTGCATCTAAGGAGATGATCATGTGATTTTTTTTTCTTTGAGTTTGTTTATATAATGGATTACATCCAATAGAGGGCCAATATCTAAAATATAAATAACTCAAGAAGCTAACCACCAAAAAACCAAACAACCCAATAAAGAAAATAGGATATAGAACTAAACCTTGAATTCACAACAGAGGAATCTCTAATGGCTGAGAAGCACCTAAAGAAATGTTCAAAGGTCTTAGTGATCAGAGAAATGCAAATCAAAATGACACCAAGATTCTACCTTACACTAACCAAAATGGCTAAGATCAAAACCTCAGGTGATAACACATATTGATGAGAATGAAGAAAGAGGAACACTCCTCCCTTGCTGGTTGGTTTGCAAACTGCGACAAGCACCCTTGAAATCCATTTGGAGGTTCCTCAGAAAATTGGAAATAGATCTACCTAAAGACCCAGCAATACCACTCTAGGGATATACCCAAAAACTGCACCACCATGCCACAGGGCACATGTTCCACTATGCTTATAGTGGCCTTATTTGTGATAGCCAGAATCTGGAACAAGCCCAGATGTCCCACAAGAGAAGAATGGATACAGAAAATGTGGTTCATTTATATAATGGAATACTACTCAGCCATTAACAAGGAGGGATTTTGCAGGCAAATGGATGGAACTAGAAAATATCATTCTGAGTGAATTAACTCAGACCCAAAAGGGCATGAGTGCTATGTACCCACTAATATGTGGATATTAGCCAAAACAGAAAAAAATGTACAGAATATCCAAGATACAGTCTCTAGAACTCATAATGGTCAACAAGCTGAAGAGCCCAAGTGAGGATGCCTCAGTCCCACTTGGGAGGGAGAAGAAAGCAACCACAAGGGGGAGTGCAGGAGGAAATGGGAGGGAAAGGGAACAATGGGGACAGGGGACGAGGGGAACATGATCTGGTATTGGATGGGGGGAAATGACTGAAATCCTGAGGGCCAGCAGAAAGAATGAAAACAAGCTACCTTAGGAGGTAGGAGGTTGGGATAAGCTCCCAGTATGCACCAGAGAGATTGGAGGTAAGAGACCCTCAGGACTCAAATGGGGGACTCTAGATAAAGTGCTCTACAATGGTACAATGGGGAGAGGGAACTTGTAGAGCCTATCTCCTATAGAAAGACAGGGCATCAAGAGAGGGATAGGGTTGCTATTCCACAGTTAAAACTCTGGCCCATAACTGTTCCTATCTGAAAGAACTGCAGGGTGAAAATGGAGAAGACATGAGGAAAAGGTCCAAGGACAGACCCAAAGTGGGATTCAGCTCAAGTTGGGGCTCCAAGGCTTGGCACCATTACTGAGGCTATGGAGTACTCACAAAAAGTGCTTATCTATCATTAACTGCCCTCTGAAAGACCCAACAAGCAGCTGAGAGTCAGATGCAGATATTTGCACTAAACCAATCAACAGAAGTTGGTGACCACTGTGGTTGAATTAAGGAAAAGCTGGAGGTAGCTAGGTGGAGGGTGACACTGTACGAGTACCATCAGTCTCAATTAACTTGCATCCCTGAAATCTCTCAGACACTGATCACCAATCAGGCAGCATATACCAGCTCATATGAGGACCCGAACACTTATACAGTAGAGGACTCTGGGGTCTGGGTTCAGTCAGAGAAAATGCATCTGACCCTCAAAAGACTGTAGGCCCCAGGGAGTTTAGAGGTCTGGTGGGGTGGGTGGTGTCAGAACATTCTAGTGGAGACAGGGGTCGGGGGAGCAGGGGGTGCTGGGAGGAGGTATGAGTTATGAAATAATAGGAGGGTGGACAGGGAAAGGAATAAAATCTTGAGTATAAAAATAAAAAAATAAAAAAGAAATGAGGGACTTTAAAAAAACAATTTTCAAAAATTTTGAGTGCTTATTAAATGTGAAAGGCTACTTACTATGTAATCAGTAAGTAGGCTGTTCTGAGCCAATATCCATGCTATTGTACACAGCGCTACCCTCTCATTCAGCACATTCCTCTTGCAGAAATGCTGTCCTATACCTTTGATATACCACTTAAACATATAGCATTAATGCCTCATTTATTTAGCAGCATGTTTACCAGTGCACAGGTGATACAATTTTATTTTAAAAATTTCAAAGAAAACAGATCAGCTTGATCTAGCATTGGAAATGTTTTCTTACTGAGACTGAAGTACTGAGGGAAAGATCAAATAACACTTTTTTTTCCAACAAAGTACACTTTTAGGACCATTACCCGGCTATTTTTCATTAATTTTACTGTACAACAATGCAGGCAATGAATAGATGGAACTCTGTGGGCACTAGAGTAAATTTAAAAGCTGCCAACCTAAAGAGGTTCCACAAGCCTTATAAAGAGGGATCAATTTCACAGACTAAGAGTCGCTGTGTTGTCCACAGGTCATGAACTGAGCTCCCTGTAACTTAGGATTCCATTTGTAGTTTGAGATTTAAAAAATAACCCTCAAAATACCTAGGTGTTAACAAAGTAACAGAGAAAATTGTTACTGTGTTTTAATTTTTTTAACTTAATTTTATGTATTTTCTTTTTAGCAAACTGAAGCTCTGGGGATTCTGAAATATACACACATTAACATATTAGGTTATACAAAATTAACTAGATTTAATCATTTGTATATATTTTTGTATCTCATTTGTATTTGTAATTCATTACTATTTTTTGTACTCAGAAATTTATGATGAAACCAGTATTTCTTGTACTTCATAAACAAAACATACACTGCCAAAAAAAATTAATTGTATGTTTTTTTAAACATTTTCTTCCCAAGCTATCATAAAATGACTGGATTTCTGTTTTGCATAGTAAAATTTTTTCATATCATACCTCTTTTTCACAATATCTTATACACATTAAACATACAGACTGTAAGAATACAATCTGGAAAATTTAGAAAAAAAATAAATATATATATAATATATATATATATATTACAATTTTAAGCTTAAGAAGAAATTCAGTTTGTTTCATTTTTCTTTCCATTAATTTATTTGTTCACTTTATATCATGATCATAGCCTTCCTTCTCCTCCCATCCCTCTAACCCCTCCATTTTGCCTCTGAGAAAGGGAAGACCTCCCTGTGTATCAACTCAATCTGGCACAAGTCACTACAGGACTGAGCATATCCTCTCCCACTGAAGCCAGATAAAGCAGCGAATTTAGAAGAACAAGACCCACAGGAAGGGAAAAGTCAGGGCAAGGCCATGCTCCAAGGGGGACCTGCATGAAGACCAATCTGCACGTCTGCTACATATGTGTGGGATCCTAGGTCCAGCCCGTATATGTTCATTAGTCGATGGTAGAATTTCAGGGAGCCCCCAGGTCCAGATTAGTTGACACAGTTGGTCTTTTTTGTGGCGTTCCTATTCTCTCCAAGTTCCTAAATCCTTCCCTCAACTCTTCCATAAGATTTCCCGAAGCAATATTTGGCTGTGTGTCTTTATCTGTTTCGGTCAGCTGCCGAGTTGAGCCTCTCAGAGGACAGTTATGGTAGTCTCCTGTCTGTGAGTTCAGGATGACAGATATAAACAGCGCAATGTAACTGAAAGAGGAAGTCAGGCCTGCGATGTGTCCCTCTTGATCCTCTGAGGACAGCTCAGCATATCCTCCCCATCCATTGGTAGGGGTGGCTCCCGCATTCATTTATGTCCATCTCACACAGGCCATTCGTGTACACAGGCCACCAGTGGAAAATATAATTGTCAGCAACTTCTTTATATGTTGTGTGATTGTGAAAAGGCTTTGGCCAATAAAGAGGGATAAAAGTCTTACAATGTGTCCTCTTGTATCCACTACCCTTGAGGTCACAGTAATATTTACTTCTTCTATCCACACATAGACCTCCAAGAAGACATGGCTAACTGATACATTCATCAAAGTTGAGTTCACAGAGGTCTCCTAGGAATCCAGGTAAACAGTCACAGAAGTAAGCCCCAAGAGCATTCTGACATGTGGCACCATGTGGACACAGCTGGGATCCTATCACCAATTTTCAATTTTCAATTCATCATTCACACCAGAGTATTCCTGAGGACAGACACATGTGTATCTTTCTCATCTCACATGTGTATCATGTTAAATAGTTATCAGGTGAGAGTAGCTAGGGCAGCAAGCATTCAAATTATAGGTGTATAGTCTTTTCGAAGTGCATAATTCCCTTACTTTGCGAAGTAAGAAGGAACAGAATGCCAAGTCCACTACAGAAGGTGATGATGAATAGGGTCATCCACAGATTGGACAGCCAATTGCTGGAGCCAGTTATAACTTAATGAGACTTTAGCAAAGACTTTGGATCTTTGAGGTCACATAATGAGATTAGATCCACACATCTTTTCTTCCATTACATTCCTTTTATCTCTGTTGTTTTCTTTCCTGTGTTCCATTTTCTAACCTAGTTTTTTTTCTTGAATTTGAGGTACCATGGTGAGATTTCTATTTCTTTTCAATTATTAAGAATATTTTTCCAGAATAAATTATATCAAGTCATAAAATCACTAGTTTAAAACAATCCCAACGAACTGTGCTATTATTACAAGGAAACAGCATTCAATATTAAAAGAACCCTGAAATGTAAAGTTAGATATATTAAAAACTATCCTTAATAAAATAACACAATGTAGGGCTGAAGAAAACGCTCATCACATAAGGTCATTTGCTGCTAGTGTAGAGGACCAGACCATTGTTCTCAGCAGTCACATAATGGTAAATAACCATTTATGACAGTGATTCCAAGGGATCTGTTGCCCTCCTTAGGCCTCTGTAGTGACTAGGAACGCATGTGGTGCATATAACTACATGCAGATACAATACTCATAAGATTAAAAAGTTTCAATATATTTCACCATCAATATTAATTTGTCTATTAAAACTGTAAGCAGTAAATACACTGAGAATGTGAAAGAAAAATATAATTCTAGATACTGGACAAATTTAAATAAGAAATATAATCCATCTATTCCACCCAATACTCGGCTTCTAAAACCTTATCTAGTACTCAATTATGGCTTCAACTAGTATTTTAAACTAATATGAATCAGAGACTGAAAGGACTAATTTAAAACATTTTATACAGGGGCAAAGGCATACCTCTGGATTGTCTATAGCCCCTTAACTTACACATTAACAGTGAATGGTGTTTTCTTTTAAATTGTGGGGGAAAGTATTTACTTGCTGTATCCATCTGTGCATTCCATTTGTATGATGAAGATATTTACAGCTGTGTTTCTTCTGTTAACAGTGTTATTTAAAAGAAAAAGAACAAAGGATTTAACTCATGAAATATTTGTGTGCATGCATTTTTTATTTATGCCATATTCACTTATCCTGTGAATAAATGTATCAAAAATGGTCTATTCTCTTGAGAAAGACCTCACATTATATGTGCCATGATCACCTGACATTTAAATAAATCTTCAGAGAGAAAGGTAAACGGACTTTCTATCGTGAAGTGGGCAGGTCCCCGAATGCACAGACAGAAGAAAACCATTTTCACAATTCTCTTTAATTAACACATATTTACACACACACACACACACACACACACACACACACAGAGTGAGAGAGAGTGACAGAGACAGAGAGAGAGAGACAGAGGCAGAGACAGAGAAACAGAGAGAGACAGAGAGAGACAGAGGCAAAGAGACAGGGACAGAGACAGAGAGACAGAGAAAGAACCTATTTAGCATAAGTAAATTAGACTGCAGTTTGCAATGTGACCATCACTCATGGATTAAAAGAAAGCAAACTCTGAAGTTCTCAGTAACATTGACTTCCTGATGCAGTTAATTCTGGATGCATACAGTATAGTATTTGATACCGTATGTAACTCTAATTACAGGCAATTAGACACCCACTTCCTCGATCTAAGGGTACCTGTGTATGATATATAAACATGCATGAAGATATATGGTCATATATATATAGTTTAATTTTTAAAAGAGAATTGTATAGGAAGAGTCAGGTATCACATCAAATTTTCAGGCTGGCTTTTATTTTAACATAATTTTTCTGAGAGGCATAGAAGATAGTACATGTTTCAATTGTCTATTCTGGTTCATTTTCAGGAGAGAAAGAAGTTTTTATTTTATATCCCTGTTGTACCCAGGAACTCACTGTGCATTGTAGACAGGCATCAAACTCAAAATTCTCCAGTCTCAGACACCTAAGTGTCTAAGATGAAGGGTGTCAGATTCCACTCTTGGATTCCATTTCCTTTTATTGAAAAGTGGTTGGTCTGAATCACCTCAGCTTATTTACATTCTCTCATAGAAGCATACCTGTATGTAACTGTGAGCACTTGCATGGTTTCCAATTTGGGTTCTAAAAATACAGCTGCTATGAGCATTCATGTACAGATATACGTGTGAACATGAGTTTTCATTTCTCTGGGTAAAGGCCCAAGAGAGCAGTTGCTTGGCCATATGGTTAGTTGTGAAGAACTTGACAAACTGTTACCAGAGTGGCTGGGCCATTTTTCATCTGCACTGTAAATACATGGATAAAGCCAGCTCTCCACAGCATTTGGTATTGCTATTTTTATTTTAGTTGTTCTGATAGGTGTGCAGCCATGAGTTTTTTTTTTTTTAAGTAAAAATTTTCTTACATGAGAAATTCATTGGAGGTTAGTAATTCTAATATATTTAGGCAATAGTCTAACAGGACATCCTTTCACCTACATCTGCCATGTCTATAGTGGCAGTAGAATAATAGTGCCCAGCTGGAACTATCAAAGAGGTTTCAGTGCCCAGGTGCATGTACTTTGGCAATTTCCTTCTTTGAGAAGCACACCAGCTGGTTGGCATGTCCCAGGGAGAGGATTCACATGACTGTGGAGTAGACTTCTGGCTTGTAGGACTAAAATGTCTCTTCTGGTTACTGGGAGACAGGATTCTGAGAGAAATGAACTTGTGCAGGCCGCTGTGTTGGAGAAAATCCCACGCAGTGCCTGTATGATATCATCGTAAGACTGTTTTCCTATACACTTATTTTCTTCCTACCTTGAAATCCGAATTAGGTTATTCTTCTCTTTCAGCCTTCAGGTTTAAGATTTCAGTGGTTCCTGAGATGTTTCCAGGCTCGATGACAGTACTAACAGAAAAATATTGTATATTCTCTGGACTACCAACTTACTGATTACCAAGGCCTCCATTTTGAGATTTACCAGTAGAGGAACAAAAAAACTCAATAGAAATTATCATGAGATTGAGCAAATGGAGGTAAGAGATGAGAGTGGCTTGAAAACGATGATAGCGACAGGATAGGAGAACTGTGAGCCTGTTCTGTATATATTTCAAAACTAGAACCCCAAACATGACCATCATGATTTGAAATTCCATCTTGAATAAAATGCAGATATGAATAAAGATTTCAAGTTTTATTGCTGTAAGCAAATAAACATTTCGGTTTCCAATAACTGATAATCAATAGGTGAGAATTAATGTATCAGTAAACTAGAATCAATATCTGTACATAATATGAACAAAATGGATGTAGGTCAAAAACTTATGAAAGATTTGTCAGTTGGAGATGAAATGCAGTAATTATTAACATACTACTTCTGTTAAAGCCAGATGTCAGATAAAAGTTAATCAAATGAGCCAGGGGAGTGACAAGCTTTCAATTCCTTTCATGTCCATGTTCTCTCATCCCCACATTTTCTTTTCTCTCCATCAAAGAAAACGACTTTCCTCTTTATGAGGGTACACAATTCCTAGTAAGGGGTCCATACTGGCTCCCAAGGCCTGGTTGCCCCCAGGGATGAGGAAAACCTCAAGCACACCAAATGATGCTATGTAACCTTGCTCCTTGATTTAAAGTTATTAGTTAAATAAAGATGTCTACATCCTATATCTGGACAGAAGAAGGGTAAGTTGAGGGATCAGTGGTAAGGAAGGCTTTGAGTCAGAGGGAGAACCATGAGAGGGAAGAGAGAGAAGGTGGAGAGAGGAGAAGAATTCATGAGATAAAGGGTCATAAAAACAGGCTTGAGGGCTGGCCAATCGGAGTAAGAATGGACCAGGCAGAACATGGCAAGTCATATTTTGGAGTTATTGATAGGGAGGTAGATACAAATAGCTTAGAGGGAAGATTTCTGCCAATTATATATCTAGTGTTGATTAAGGCTTATTATATTAATAAGAGTTTGTGTCTTTTATCTAGGACCTGAATCATCAAAGGTGGAGTAGAAATCACTCTTTCAGATTATTATAACATAAATCTGTTAGTATTTCCTTAAAAATATAGTCTTCTCCAAAACGGATTCCTATTAAAATTATAAGAAGTTAATTTGCTCTCTCTTAAAAGTCTTTATATGCAATTTGAATGGAGTTTTTAAAATTTACTTCTATATATTTATTTAATCACTTATTTGCTGAGGTCATGCTATGGTGTGCAAGTAGAGATGAGAGAACATCTTGGGAGAATTGGTTCCCTTCAATCACATGGGTCCTAAAGATGAAACTCAAGTTCTCAGGCTCAACAGAAAGCAACTTTCTCAGTTAACCATCTGATCAGCATTTGCATTAACAGAAATAAATTTTCAGTTAGGAAATGAGAATTTGTATTTTGTTTCTTGCGATGAAAAATACAAGAAAGAAGGGTTGTTATTGTTTGTTTGTTTGTTTGTTTATTTGCCCTTTTATAGTAACAGGACAATTAGGACTTAAAACGTATTATCTGGTTAAATGATTGCTTGTTTTACTTTGCCACATCCAGAACTTGATTCTCTTCTACTTGGACTGGATCAGATTTGATATCAGTTGGTGTGAGACGAGAAATACCTGACCGTTCCTAGCTTTATTCTAAGAGTAATCACAACTGGAGATTGAAGCACATTAGAGAATAAAAATAGATTTTTTTCTCACATAATATATCTTGATTACAGTTTTCCCTCCCTCTACTCCTCCCAGTTCCTTTCTAACTCCCCTCACACCCATATCAATTCCTTTCATGTCTCTCATTCTAAAACACCAACAGGCATCTAAGGTATAATACTAAAATAACATAAAATAAAATAAAGAATAAAGTAACACATTAGAATTGGACAAAATAAACAGACGTATTCCAAGAGATGGCACAAGAAACAGATACTCACTTGTTCACACACCCAGTAGTCTCATAAAAACAATAAACTATTAACTGTAATATATACATCAAGGACCTGGTGTAGAATCACATAGAAAAATGATACTCATCACAAAATTGCATGCTGTTCAATACAAATGCCTACCTTGAAATCTCTGGCCATGGCTACCAGGCTACCACAGAATGGCCTGAATATTAATAAAATCAAAGAGCACCGCTCACATAATATCACTTTTATGTACAATATCATTACATTTCTTTGGGATTTCTGTGAAAATTATTATGGTTTGTGTGCATTTTTTGAAAAGTAAAAGGTAAACACATTTAACATTAATATTCACCAATTTTTGTCATAGGATTCTCTGCTCCCTTCCTTTTCTCAAGATATTGGTGATAATCTCAAGAAAATGTCTTAGGATCATGAAAATAAAATATGAGGAGGAAATATGAGATTTCAAAAAATCAGTATAATATTCTGGAAGATTAAAAGCAAACAACACACTTGAATCTAAGAAAATGAAACTATTCAAAAGATGCTATAAAAATTCTTCTCTTTAATCCTTTTTTGCAGTCTAGTCTTCTTCTCCCTCCCGGTTTGACCCTCTGAGTGTTTCACATCCCATACTTCCTCTCCCTACCCTGTCTCGAAGAGGATGTCCCAACATCACCACAAACACCCCAACAGACCTCCCCACTCCCTGGGACCCCAGATATCTTCAGGGTGAGGTTCATCTTCTTTCCCTGAGTCAAGAACCTGCAGAGCTCTGCTGTATATGTGTTGGGGGACTCATATCAGTTGGTGCATGCTGCCTCGTTGGTGGCTCAGTGTCAGAGCTATCTCAGGGATCCAGGTTAGTTGAGACTGCTGGTCTTCCTATAGGGTCACCCTCTTCCTCAGCTTCTTCCAGTTTTCCCCTAACAACCACAGGTGTCACCAGCTTCTGCCACTGGTTAGACGTAAATATCTGCGTCTGACTTTTTCAGCTGCATGTTGGGTCTTTCTGAGAGCAGTCAGAGAGCAGTCATGATAGGCTCTTGTTTGTAAGCACACCATAGTATCAGTAATAGTGTCAGTCCTTGAGACCTCCACTTGAGCTGGATCCCAATTTGGGCCTGTGAGTGGACCTCCTTTCCCTCAAACTGTTTTCAATTTTTGACCCTGCAGCTCCTTAAGTCAGGAACAATTATGTGTCAGAATTTTTGACTGTGGAATGGCAACCCCATCCCTCCACCTGATGCCCTATTCTTCTACTGGAGGTTGGGTCTACAAGTTCCCTTTCTATAGTACATTTCATCTAAGGTCCCTTCCTTTGAGCCCCGAGAGTCTTTCTCCTCCCAGGTCTCTGCTACATTCTAGAGGGTCCCCCTACCTCCTACCTCCAAAGGTTTCCTGTTTCCATTCTTTCTGCTGGCCCTCAGGGCTTCTGTTCTGTGAGCCCAATACCTGATCAAGTTCCCCTCTTCTCCTCACTGACTCCTTTCCAACCCAGATCCCTTCCTCACCATCCCCTCCTCTCATTGCTTCTTATTCCTCTCAAGTGGGATTGAGACACCCTTATTGGGGCCTTCAGCTTGTTAACCTTGAGTTAACCTGGAGTGTGTCCTGGGTATTGTGTTTTTTCTTAGCTAATATCCACTTACTAATGACATAATAATAATAGCATACTATTATTAGGCATGTCCTTTTAGGTCTGAGTTAACTTACTCAGAATGATATTTTCTAGTACAATCCATTTACCTGCAAAACTCGTGATGGCCTCCTTCTTATAAAATTATTTAAATAATACTTAAACTAATCCGAAGTTTAAATAGCAGTAAATATTTTAAGTATTTTAATAAAGCATGCTTCAAAATTTAAAATGAAGCATAAAACTCATTTAGAAGGCATTAGACTTGTATTTTGTCACTGGGTATTTTGCCTGCATGCATGTCCATGTACCAGGTATGTGGTACATGTGAGCATGTCCACGCACAAAGGCCAGAGGAGGGCTTTGGTTGAACTGTAGATACAATTGTTTGTGATCTATGATGTAGGTGCTGGGAATCAAGTCTAAGGTCCTATAGAAGAGCAGCGAAAACTTTTAATCACAGAGAAATCTCTCTCCAGAAATTCTGACCTTAAATAATTAAATAGGAATTCTTTTGGACTACTATACAAGTAACCATTCTTCAGTCTCTGGTACATTTTAAGTTTCTATTTTTTTTCCAACATCCTTCCAGGTTTTAATCAAAGTTTTCTGAATACTTGGGGCCATGTGATGTTTGATTAGTTTTAGTATTTATATTCAGTTACAGTGTCTGGAGGTCTTGATACAAATTAAATGAACCTTAATTGTACAATGTTTGATAATATTTTAAACTATCAGCTGTCCCCAAAACTTGTGAACTATTAAGGCTTTGTTGATTACTACGGGGACATTATCATTTAAATGACTGATTTCCAGGCACTGGTTGAAGTAAAACAAGACGACACAAGAAATTCTCTTGAACATCTGGTCATCTATCCTATTAGAGTTTCAGTACTTTTCACTCTTCTGTGATGGTGTGAAAAATAATTTGAACGAGTTGACTCAACTGAAATGTTTCTGTATTTGGAGCAAGGAATGGGCAGACACTTCATGTAGAAAATGTGAGAATAACTCGCCTTCTAAATATAAAACTTGAATGTATAAAACTTAGATGGGGCTTCTTTAATCTGACTAATTTAGCATATATATAGATACACATAGAAAATACCACATCAAATATATGTGATATATTTGTGTGATATATGGATGCCTGTCAAATTCTATTCCTAAATAAAAATGCCAACCAACTTTTAAATGATCTAGCTATCATTTCATTAAGAGAAGAACTCCCTGGTTTACATACCAGAGACACATTTAAAATTTTTCATTTTATATTTTTATATGGTCTTGCTTAGCAACAGTAACTTAAAAACTTTTCTGCCATAATGTTACCTATAAAGTAAATCTATATTTAGAATTTTATTTTCCATATCCCTGATTTTATTTTGTGTAAATAATACCTACAAAGTGAGCAAAAAATTGAAAATACATTTAAAATTGCCCTGCTATAACAGGTTTACAGGTATTTACAGAATCTTTATAATTCACAACTGTAGGATTTTGATCAAAATTAATGGCATTTATGCAACAACTCTTACAAGTTTAGGTAATTCTGTAACTAAAATATAAATTACTTTACTTAGGGACCTATCTAACTTTCATGTAGCTATAGGTTATAGTCTAATCAGTGTATCAGTGAATTTAAACAACTTTTCATTAAAAGAAAGAGTTACCCATTTTTAATTTAAAAGTAATATTTGCCATTAAATGGTTTCTATGAAATCACCTGTAATATTTAATAAATATTAAAACATTCCTGAAAGAATAAAACATGCATATGTCTGTCTCTTAAAGTAATAAAGCATGTGATATCAAGTCTTGTAGAATCCTGAGGTCGGTATCTACAACTGCTTTCTTGCACAGCTACACACAGATTTTAGGTGAGGAGCCCAGACAACCTCATGGCAGACTGGATAGGTGACTACCTGAGCCAGAATAGACAATTCATTATTTTAACAAATTCTCAACTTGAGAATACATTAGGGTATGTATTTCTAGTCATAAGTGTACACATATAGGATCAGTAAATTGATAAGATTAAAGTTTTGCCATTGTGTTAATCAGTGTAATTTATTCAGAGTACCATAATTGATTTAATTAATCTAAATTTTCCTAGACTAAGGTTCCATATCCAGTCTATTGTTTGTTACCCCTTACTCTCATGGCAGCTACTTGTTCTTCTTTGCAAATGACAAACCACCAACCATGTTAAGCCTAGGGGTGGGATGTAACTATTGTAAGTTTCGGTCTTTCTAGTTGACTTATTTCGGAGTGCCTGGAACTCCTTAGGTGCCGATTCAGTGTTTATTTGCAGTATGAATACAGCAAGCATGTCCCTACCTTATACCCCAAAGCATATGTGGCTCCTTAAAATATCACTTATTGTGATAGTGTAAACAGAAGCAACAAAAACAATGATAGTGGAATAAAAGATAGATCTACCTAGTACCTAAAGAGAGGTAGATCATTAAAGACAGGAAAATAATGGATGGCATAACCTAGAAAGTGACTGTAAAAAGAGAGGTTGGTCTTACTGTGCATTAAGATGCAAATGGTATACCAAATTAGTAAGCTGATGCAACTGACTTGGTAAAGGGGACATACTGTCATTATGCAAGAAACAGCACATAAAAATGTAGGTGGAACCTTACCTTTAACTCAGTGCCTCAAAAAAGACCCCTGTTATAAATACACATACACTGGGAGCTTTGAAAGCCCTTTCCTGAACCTGTCTTTCGGTGAGGCTGTGATTCCATTGTTGAAAGGTATGACGTAGAAGTGACAACAAAGCCTGAATCTTTGGCTTCAGGAACAAGGCCGAAAAGGTTAATTTGCAGCATGGTGTTTAAAAACTTGTGTAGTTTCACCTCCGTTCATTTTACCTTTTCAATAAATTTGTATAAATGTATTTTGAATAAATATATTTTTGAATAAATGTATTTTAAAAGCTTTATTAACAAGTTAAGGAAATTTTGCCTCAATTTCCCACTGCTGGAGAACAGTTAGTTCTGCTCTGGATGTTTCTAGAGCTTATACTTCTCCAGTGATATCAAATTTATCTCTTAACCAACTCTCCCAAGAAAGCCCAGCCCCACTAATAAATCAATATGACACAATGGGAAATCTATCAGAAAGAAAACCTTCATTGGTTTGGCAATATGATCACATGCATAGGCATTTTTGAAATGTAATCCTGCAAGGAGGAAAACCCAAGATCATATATCAGCATCATGACCACGCTCATGATGGTCATTATTGTCAGAGCAATGAGAAGAAGGTTGAAATTTCAGGTAGGGAAGGGGAAAAAAGAATGGGAAATGCAGGATTGTTGTAGTCACTGGTCTACCGTAAGAAACACAGCTATTGGTACAACATCTGTCCAGGCCATTTACCAGTGAAAATGGAGTATTAACTTTGATTTAGGTAGTTACCCACTTGAATCTGTTAGTGGAGTTGACACATCTATCTTCAGAGCAGGTTGCTGTCACAGAATATTTTTGTTTCTGGTACTGTATTCAAATTCTAACACTCAAGGCTTAATTTAAATTTAATTACAAGGGGTTGGGGATTTAGCTCAGTGGTAGAGCGCTTGCCTAGCAAGCACAAGGCCCTGGGTTCGGTCCCCAGCTCCGAAAAAAAGAAAGAAAAAAAATAAATGTAATTACAAAATTATGTGTTTAGAACTATTATAAAGTCTGTTAAAAAGTATTAAAAGCACTGACATGATATTCAAAGTTTTCTTACACAGTTATGGAAACCAAGTATATGATAGTTAACTAATTATCATCTCTTAACACTAGGAATGCATTCCATATAACCCAACCCCAGTCTGGCCCTGAAGATAATTTTTAGAGAGAAAGCCTTGGGAAAAGAAAATAACTGGGAATTGTATATTGTTTGCGTTTGATTTTTTTTAAATGTCATAAGACTCCAGAAAGATAAGGTAAATAAGCTGCTGGTGACAAATTCTTCTATTATACTCTTTTCCTTGTGACCAAGACTTGTCTATAATACATATGCATGCCTAACATTTATACAAATAACTGTAAGGCTTATCAGCAACACTTAGACAAAGTGTTAATTGTGTTTATTAAAATGTATTTACCTGGTGAGATTTTTTTCTAAGACTGAGAAAAAAATGAGAACAGCTTAGAAATTTTAAGAGATGACTGAAAATAAAATTGACTCTGAAGAAAAAAAATAGTGATTATAATTTATTGTAATAATAATTCCTGAGAACAAATTTTTCATTAACAATTTTACTTTATTATTTATCTTCTCTGGAGTGAGTGTCCCACTAAGACTAAGTATGAAAATTATATGGGCTAAAATTAAAATTAGCAATAACTTGCTTGGCAGAAAAGGAATGATTTTGATGTTATATCAAAGTGTGATACTTAAGAGATTTCTGTATGAACCACTGAACTGAGAATAGGACCCCCGTTGAAGGAATCAGAGAAAGAACTGGAAGAGCTTGAAGGGGCTTGAGACCCCATATGTACAACAATGCCAACCAACCAGAGCTTCCAGGGACTAAGCCACTACCTAAAGACTATACATGGACTGACCCTGGACTCTGACCTCATAGGTAGCAATGAATATCCTAGTAAGAGCACCAGTGAAAGGGGAAGCCCTGGGTCCTGCTAAGACTGAACCCCCAGTGAACTAGACTGTTGGGGGGAGGGTGGTAAAGGGGGGAAGGATAAGGAAGGGAACACCTATATAGAAGGGGAGGGGAATGTTGGCCTGGAAACCGGGAAAGGGAATAACAATTGAAATGTAAATAAGAAATACCCAATTTAATAAAGATGGAGGAAAAAAAAGATATTTCTGCATGTAGGGCCTTCTCTCATACATAGAACAAGAAGTGTATAATGAACATGGTAGTCTCAATCCTGACTACTAACAAATATATATTGCATATATCATGATAGTTATTCTATGAAGTTAACTTCCTAGTCCCCTAACAGGTTTCACAAAATACAAATTATGTCACTAAAATGGGATACCACAGAGAAAACAAATACTCAAAATGATACTGAAATTCTGAGGCAGCTCATGCATATTGATGTTATACTTTCTGAATTTATGTCACCTAATTCCATATGAAAACTACAAACAATAAAAGTATGCATTGTTTTTAAGCCCAGGCTACTTGATTAAGTATGCTCTATGATTTATGGAAGAATGGCAAACATATTTTTTTTTCGGAGCTGGGGATCAAACCCAGGGCCTTGTGCTTGCTAGGCAAGTGCTCTACCGCTGAGCTAAATCCCCAACGGCAAACATATTTATATCTATATATATATAATATACTTATCTATATAATAAGTGATTACTACAAATCAACACAAAGAAGAAATGTGAAGTAGAAGAATTAAAAGATACAGAATAATATGAAACTAATAAGTATTCATGGTATCTATCCAAATGTTACTCTTGTCATTATCAGAAAAACTTCAGAAGATATACAGTCAATAAGGGGTTTAGCATTTTTTATTTTATTACCTGGTTTCAGTATGTAGCTCTGGTGGCATGAAATGTCCTACGCAGACAAGATTATCCTTACACTCATAGAGATTCACTTGCCTCTGTCTCCTTATTTTGGGAGATCAAGTGCTTATGCCAGCATGTTTAGGCATGTGTAATATTTTTTACAATCACCTATAAGCTGGTCTATACAGCAAATTTCAACAAACTTCAAAGGACTGAAGTTATTTAAAGTATGCCCTTTGCTTCATTTCACAGAAGAATGCATCAGCAGAAGAAAAAATAAAGAAAGCACCAATAGCTTCGAGAGGAAGCAACTCATTTCCAAATAATAAATAAGACCAAGTGAAAAATGAATCACAGTGGACAGTAGAAGAGATTTGAACTTGACTGAGAAGCAAAATGTGACACATTGAAATCCACTAAACACAGCAGACAGCTCAATAGACATGGCGATGTAATATTAAAGGACACTCTAAGACAAAATGCATCTTTTATTCTCTAAGTTAATAGGCAAAAATGTAAAATAAATGTAAAATAACATAATTACTATAGCACAGATACTATTAGCAAAGTGGTTATTTCAGTAAAATATCCAGTGTTATAATGTAAAGGAAAAACTAACTAAACTAACATATGCTTATACATTAATTAGTATATTTAACCTTATCAAGTTAACTAACACTAATGATGCATGACATAAAAATACATTTTTCTCGAGATATTGTTTCAAACACATATACATTTAAGAGCAAATTTATGAAAATAGACCAATATTTTTTATAAGATTGGAAATATAAATTAAAACCAAAAGGTGATTCCACCAATTGACCTCCTAGGACTATGAAAAATGGAAGGATAATCGTTAAGGTTTCGTCGATGGATATGTGGGAAACACTAGAGGCTGCTACATGTGTAAAGGCTGCAGTCTTATCACCAAAGTTGGACCGTTTTTCTATTAAGCAGATATGTCTCAGTATTCCTGTCTAGTAGATTAAGCAGAAGAAACATATGAATGATAGCATAGTGCCTACAGCTATGATTCCACGTTTACTACTATTTTCATCAATTTTTTTTTTATTTTTTTTTTAAACATTTTTTTTTTATTAACTTGAGTATTTCTTATATACATTTCAAGTGTTATTCCCTTTCCCGGTTTCCGGGCAAAATCCCCCTCCCCCCTCCCCTTCCTTATGGGTGTTCCCCTCCCAACCCTCCCCCCATTGCCGCCCTCCCCCCATAGTCTAGTTCACTGGGGGTTCAGTCTTAGCAGGACCCAGGGCTTCCCCTTCCACTGGTGCTCTTACTAGGATATTCATTGCTACCTATGGGGTCAGAGTCCAGGGTCAGTCCATATATAGTCTTTAGGTAGTGGCTTAGTCCCTGGAAGCTCTGGTTGCTTGACATTGTTGTACTTTTGGGGTCTCGAGCCCCTACAAGCTCTTCCAGTTCTTTCTCTGATTCCTTCAACGGGGGACCTATTCTCAGTTCAGTGGTTTGCTGCTGGCATTCGCCTCTGTATTTGCTGTATTCTGGCTGTGTCTCTCAGGAGCGATCTACATCCGGCTCCTGTCGGTCTGCACTTCTTTGCTTCATCCATCTTGTCCAATTGGGTGGCTGTATATGTATGGGCCACCTGTGGGGCAGGCTCTGAATGGGTGTTCCTTCAGTCTCTGTTTTAATCTTTGCCTCTCCCTTCCCAGCCAAGGGTATTCTTTTTCCTCATTTAAAGAAGGAGTGAAGCGTTCACATTTTGATCATCCGTCTTGAGTTTCGTTTGTTCTAGGGATCTAGGGTAATTCAAGCATTTGGGCTAATAGCCACTTATCAATGAGTGCATACCATGTATGTCTTTCTGTGATTGGGTTAGCTCACTCAGGATGATATTTTCCAGTTCCAACCATTTGCCTACGAATTTCATAGACTCGTTGTTTTTGATAGCTGAGTAATATTCCATTGTGTAGATGTACCACATTTTCTGTATCCATTCCTCTGTTGAAGGGCATCTGGGTTCTTTCCATTTTCTGGCTATTATAAATAAGGCTGCGATGAACATAGTGGAGCACGTGTCTCTTTTATATGTTGAGGGATCTTTTGGGTATATGCCCAAGAGAGGTATAGCTGGATCCTCAGGCAGTTCAATGTCCAATTTTCTGAGGAACCTCCAGACTGATTTCCAGAATGGTTTTACCAGTCTGCAATCCCACCAACAATGGAGGAGTGTTCCTCTTTCTCCACATCCTCGCCAGCATCTGCTGTCACCTGAGTTTTTGATCTTAGCCATTCTCACTGGTGTGAGGTGAAATCTCAGGGTTGTTTTGATTTGCATTTCCCTTATGACTAAAGATGTTGAACATTTCTTTAGGTGTTTCTCAGTCATTCGGCATTCCTCAGCTGTGAATTCTTTGTTTAGCTCTGAACCCCATTTTTTAATAGGGTTATTTGTTTCCCTGCGGTCTAACTTCTTGAGTTCTTTGTATAATTTGGATATAAGGCCTCTATCTGTTGTAGGATTGGTAAAGATCTTTTCCCAATCTGTTGGTTGCCGTTTTGTCCTAACCACCGTGTCCTTTGCCTTACAGAAGCTTTGCAGTTTTATGAGATCCCATTTGTCGATTCTTGATCTTAGAGCATAAGCCATTGGTGTTTTGTTCAGGAAATTTTTTCCAGTGCCCATGTGTTCCAGATGCTTCCCTAGTTTTTCTTCTATTAGTTTGAGTGTGTCTGGTTTGATGTGGAGGTCCTTGATCCACTTGGACTTAAGCTTTGTACAGGGTGATAAGCATGGATCGATCTGCATTCTTCTACATGTTGCCCTCCAGTTGAACCAGCACCATTTGCTGAAAATGCTATCTTTTTTCCATTGGATGGTTTTGGCTCCTTTGTCAAAAATCAAGTGACCATAGGTGTGTGGGTTCATTTCTGGGTCTTCAATTCTATTCCATTGGTCTATCTGTCTGTCTCTGTACCAATACCATGCAGTTTTTATCACTATTGCTCTGTAATACTGCTTGAGTTCAGGGATAGTGATTCCCCCTGAAGTCCTTTTATTGTTGAGGATAGCTTTAGCTATCCTGGGTTTTTTGTTATTCCAGATGAATTTGCAAATTGTTCTGTCTAACTCTTTGAAGAATTGGATTGGTATTTTGATGGGGATTGCATTGAATCTGTAGATTGCTTTTGGTAAAATGGCCATTTTTACTATATTAATCCTGCCAATCCATGAGCATGGGAGATCTTTCCATCTTCTGAGGTCTTCTTCAATTTTTTTCCTCAGTGTCTTGAAGTTCTTATTGTACAGATCTTTTACTTGCTTGGTTAAAGTCACACCGAGGTACTTTATATTATTTGGGTCTATTATGAAGGGTGTTGTTTCCCTAATTTCTTTCTCGGCTTGTTTCTCTTTTGTATAGAGGAAGGCAACTGATTTATTTGAGTTAATTTTATACCCAGCCACTTTGCTGAAGTTGTTTATCAGCTTTAGTAGTTCTCTGGTGGAACTTTTGGGATCACTTAAATATACTATCATGTCATCTGCAAATAGTGATATTTTGACTTCTTCTTTTCCGATCTGTATCCCCTTGATCTCCTTTTGTTGTCTGATTGCTCTGGCTAGAACTTCAAGAACTATATTGAATAAGTAGGGAGAGAGTGGGCAGCCTTGTCTAGTCCCTGATTTTAGTGGGATTGCTTCAAGTATCTCTCCATTTAGTTTAATGTTAGCAACTGGTTTGCTGTATATGGCTTTTACTATGTTTAGGTATGGGCCTTGAATTCCTATTCTTTCCAGGACTTTTATCATGAAGGGGTGTTGAATTTTGTCAAATGCTTTCTCAGCATCTAATGAAATGATCATGTGGTTTTGTTCTTTCAGTTTGTTTATATGATGGATCACGTCATCAATTTTTTTAAGCAATTGCCAGATAAGAACATTTCAAAAGAAGGAAGGTAGGGCACGAACACTGTTATCTATCATTAATGGAAAAATTAAATTGTGCAAGTGGGCTGTTAACATTTTAACAATAAATATGTTTTAAAAGTTATGTTTGTGTGTGCACTGTATATGTATGTTCAATGTTCATGCACACATTCGTGTTAGTGAACATGGTCATACATATGTCAGAACTGTATGTGTAGTGAGAAAGCAACCTTGGGTGTTAGTCCTGACTTTTATTCCTGAACACAGAATCTTGCTATTGCTCATCATTACAGATATTGGGCTACCTGATTGACGTGCATGCTTGAGGGATTCTCCAGCCTCCATATCACATCCCCCCTGAAAGGACCCTGGGATTACAGTCACTGCAGGTAAGCATTAGTGAGCGTCTGTCAATTCTGTAGTAACTATTGCTATGCTGAGAAGTTACTGCACCTGCGATGCTCACAAACTGAGTGAATGAAGGCAGGCATCATGTGATTCCATACGCAGAAGGTAAAACTGTGAAAACCTATGCACAATGTTGGTATGGACAACGTCAGATGAAGGCATTGGGGATTTGGAGAAGACAGTTTGTGAGGAAAGGGTCATGATGTTCTTGCTCTCTGTTAAGTGGCCAGTAGTTATTGGATATATTAATTTTGTAAACTAATGATATTTAGTTATCTCTTTGTCACATTTGAACAAAAAACTTAACTAAAATTAAATAAAAACAATGATAATCTGTGTTAGCATAGTTACTTATATTTTATAATTTTATAATTTTTTCACATCCCTATTCACAAAGCCTATTAAATTGCATCTATAACCTTACATATTGTTTCTCTATTTAAATGCTATTTAAATATCAAATGTTGATATAGGGTCATCAGAAAGAATGCATGCTTTTGTTTCTTAAATATTGCTTTAATTAGTTATGTTACTGTACATGTGGTTGTGTGTGGTCTTTTGTGCACGTGCATATGTGTTTGCATGTACATGAGTACACACGTGTATCACACATATAGAGACCCCATTTTTTAATCTAGAATTACTCCCTCAAGTGTTCTCCACTTTACTCATTGAAGGAGTGTCTCTTGCCAAATCTGGAGCTTTCTCATCCCTACTAATCAAGCTAGTTATCTTGCCCCTGAGACTTCTTGTCTCTACCTTCTTAGTGCTGGAATTACAAGTATTGACTGGGCCAAATTGGCTCTTCAATGTGTTCTGAGGATCTGAATTCTGGCTCCCATACTTAGGTGGCAAGGGTTTTATATGCTTAGGCATCTCCCCATCCCTTGGTTTAGCATTTACTAGCAATAAATGATCTCAGGTAGCCTAATATACGTAGTGATGAGCAAAATGTAAAGCATAACTTGATTGAATAAATTCAATTTTTATCTATTATTTTATCAAGGATATCTTTGTGATATCTTTGCTACTTTATAAAAACAATTTTTATTAATAAATATATACATCTGGATATGTGTGGAAATAATTTCATTACTTGAAATATAAAATAATTGTATCCTGAAATACCTTTTTAAATACTTAATTATGCCTCTTTAAGATGGGATCTTCTTAAATTATAATGTTTTGACATTATACATAAACCTTAAATGGATTTATTAATATTTCTCTAGTATTTTCTAGTGAAAAGTATACCTATTGGAGTCTCTCTCTTTTTAATAAATGCTCTTGTCAGAAAGCCTGTTGCTTATTATAGTTCTTGAATAGAAAATTGTTATCTATTCTTCCTTAATGCTCTCTAGATTGAATACCCTCAACTGGGACAAGTTGTAATGCCCAGCTTATTAGGGAATAAGAGTTATTATCCCTGATTCTAGAAGCTCACAGTTTGTCATCAGAAGGATCATCCTAGTTGTATAGGACTATTGGATGCTTCATTTAGAATATTTTTTATGGATCCTTCTGCTACCATGAGAACTGGTTTTGGGGAGCAATCTTTAAGGTCAGGGGCAGGTCAGGGGCTTCTAGGCCATCAATCTGTAGTGTATGGTGTCAGTCAATAGGGACTCATTTGCTACATCAATGGTGAAAACCCAGGGCAGTAGCAATAGCCTATAAACTTTTGAGTGTGTCTTTGTCTGATCCTGATCAACAATAAGAAAAAAGGGTTTCTCGTGCCTGACATTGGGTTTTTGTTAGATGGTCTTTGGCTCTTGGAGCAGGCATTGTGAGCTCAGGTGAAAATTTTTCATGGAAACCATATAGTATCCTTCTCCATTGGCTTACCTATATTCATGTAAGGTAGAAGGTTAGTAGTATAATTCCTTATGATGTTTCAGACATATTAACTGTTATTTTACCTACTTTCCTCCCACTTTCATCACACTCTTTCAAAATAGATCCCCCTCCACTTTTATAATTTTCCCTAAATCCCACAAAGCTCTACACATAAAACACAACTTAAGAATGCTGAGAGAAGGAATAATTATATTCCCATAATCAAATGGTAAATTCTGGAAACATTCATACATACAAATAGCTTTATATAGACTGAGCAGGATCTATCTAAGTATTTAGGTGTGTGTGTGTGTGTGTGTGTGTGTGTGTGTGTGTGTGTGTGTGTGTTTGATTTACAAACAGCCAATAAAAACAGAGGCCATCAGCTTGCCCTTCTGTCCTGAGGAGCCTTTTGGGACTCACAAAAGCACCCTAATTCCTTGTGGAAACCTACAGGGAGACCTCAAAAACAACCAGCTTGGATCTCTTCTCCATCAAGTCCTCCTCATTCAGGTCCTACTGAAGCATAGCCAGCAGAGCTCTCCCTTTCTTCCTGACAAGTCCTGCTGGCATTAGAATCATGCAGCCAACACCAGAGAGAACCAGATGGCTAAAGGATGGCATAAGGCCACAATCAACAAGAACTAAGGTGATATAGCACCACCAGAGTCTAACTATACTGCTCGAATAAGCCCAGGAAATTACAACACTGCCAAAGCACGAGAAAATGACCTTAAATCCAATGAGACGATAGAGGTCTTTAAAAAGAAAATGAATAAATTACGTAAAGAAATACAGGGAGAGACTTGAAGTACAAGTGTGGGGGATATCCAGGGGACCCCACTGCTCAGAGAAGAAGCAAGGGGGAATGGAGGAAGGATTGTGAGAGTAGGGTGACCAGGCAGTAAGCAGGATGTAAAGTGAATAATTAAAAAGTATTAAAAATAAATTAAATATGTAAACAAGAAAAAAGAAAAAATACAGGAAAATACAATCCAATAGGTGAAGAAAATGAGTTCAATTGTCAATTAACTAAAGAAGAGAAATACAAGCAATAGATAAAACTCAAATAGAGGCAATCCTGGAGAAACGTAGGAAAGAGAACAGGAACCTTAGACACAACTATCACCAACAGATTACAACAGCTGGAAGAGTTAACATTAAGCCTAGAAGGTACTATAAAAGAAATTTCATACATCTGTCAAAGAAAATGCAAAACCTAAAAAGTTGATGATAAAAAACATTCAGAATATTTGGAAGAGTATAAAAAAAATGAAACGTAAGAATAATAGAAATAGGAGAAGATGCCAAGCTCAAAGACCCAGAAAATATCTTCCAAAGCATCACAGAGGGAATGTACCTAACAAGAAAACTAAAAAAAGATTCCTATAAACATACAGAAAGCTTACTGAACACCAAATAGATTGGACCAAAAAAGGACAATCCTCCCACTACATAATAATACAAACTGTAAATGTACAGAAAAAAAAAGAATGTTACAAAGCTCAAGTCCAAGTGGAACAAGAACCCCTACATAAACTAGATATACTGAAACTAATAGAAGAAAAAGTTGGGAAGAGTCTCAAACACATGGACACAGGGTAAAATTTCATGAACAGAACACCAATGGCTCATACACGAAAATCAAGAATGGACAAATGAAACCTCATAAAATTGCAAAGCTTCTGTAAGGCAAAGGACACTGTCAATAGTTTAAAAAGGCAACCAACAGATTGGGAAAAAAATATTTACCAATTCTACATCCAACAGAGGGCTAATACCCAATGTGTATTTATATAACTCAAGAAGTTAGTCTCCAGAGAACCAAATGACCATATTAAAATTGGGGTCCAGAACTAAACAAAGAATTCTCAACTGAAGATTATCGAATCACCAAGAAGCACCTAAAGAAATGTTCAACATCCTTAGTCATCAGAGAAATGCAAATCCAAACAACCTTGAGATACCACCTCACACCAGTCAGAATGGCTAAGATCAAAAATCAGGTGACAGTAGATATTGCTGAGGATGTGAAGAAATAGGACCACTCCTCCATTGTTGGTAGGAGGTCTACTCCAGAAATCAGTCTGGTGGTACCTCAGAAAATTGAACATGGGGACACAGCTATACCACTCCTGAGCATATACCCAAAAGATACCCCAATATACAACAAGTAACATGCTCCACTATGTTCATAGCAGCCCTATTTATAATAGTCAGAAGCTGGAAAGACCCCAAATGTTCTACAACAAAGGACTGGATACAGAAAATGTGGTACATTTACACAATGAAGTACTACTTGACTATTAAAAACAATTACTTCATGAAATTCTTAGGCAAATGGATGGAACTAGAAAATATCATCCTGACTGAGTAATCCAGTCATAAAAGAACACAGTTGATATACACTCACTGATAAGTGGATATTAGCCCAAAAGCTTGGAATATTCAAGATACAATTCACAGAACATATGAAGCCCAGGAAGAGGGAGTTTGTGCTTGCTTCAGTCCTTAGAAGGGGAAACAAAATACTCATGGGAGGTAGGGGTTCTAAAGGACTTCGGAGGAAGAAAGCAGGGGGAGGGTTAAAAAGGGAAAGATGGGGTATGGGAGAAGATGGGGATGATATGCAGAAGGTCAGGAATTTGAACTTGTGTTTAGCAAGTCTGATGAGGACCTGATGCTAGGAAAGCAAGAGGTTCCCCGGACCCAACAGGGTTGAGATTAGCTGAAATGCATAACAAAGAGGAGGGAGAACCTGTAGAGACCATATCCAGATGTTAGGCAAGGCCCACTGTTGTGGGATGGGGCTACCTACTTATTTCCAACTTTTTAACCCTGAATGGCTCATGTCTTAAAGGAAATACAGGGACAAAATGTGGAGCAGAGACTGAATAAAAGGTCATCTAGAGACTGCCCCACCTGGAATCCATCCCATATACAGACCACAAACCCAGACAGTATTTGTGGATGCCACGAATTGTTTGCTGACAGGAGCCTGTTATAACTGTCTCCTGGGAGGCTAGCCAGAATCTGACAAATACAGAGGTGGATGCTCACAGCCAACCATAGGACTTAGTGCAGGGACTCCAAGGAAGGTATTAGAAAAAGGACAGAAGGACATGAAGGGATTTGCAATCCCACTAGAAGAAAAAAATATCAACTACCCTGATTCTCTAAGCTCCCAGGGACTAAACAACCAACCAAACAGTATAAATGGATCGACCCATGACTGCAGCTGCATGTGTAGCAGAGCATGGCTTGCCTGGCATCAGTAGGAGGAAGGGCCCTTGGTCCTGTGAATGCTCAATTCCCCAGTGTATGGGGATGCCAAGGCGATGAGGTGGGATTGTGGTTGTGAAGGGGAGCCCTCTCATAGAAGCAGGGGAAGAGGGGATGGTGTGTTCCAGAGTGCAAACAAGGAAAGGGGATAACATTTGAAATGTAAATACATAAAACATTCCATTAAAAAAAGAAAGTAGCTTAAGCTAATCTCTTCTAAATGTATATAAAATGTCTTAATATGTGTGGCTTATTACCATTATTATTCATAGCTAATATTAGACTCTTTATTCTTCCCATATAAGCTGTCCCCTGATAGAAATAATAGACTTATTCCTATAAAAGCTATGCTTTACCAGAGCATTGCAAAAATTACAACTTAGATTCGATTGTCTTATTTAAATTTTCCTAAAATGAAGAAGGAATCCTATCTATTTAAAGGGATACATTTCTTTAATTTGTTTATAAGGGAAATTCAAATACCTTTGAATTGTATTTGGTATTAACAAATCAATTCATTAATTATTTGGTCTAAAACAAAATTGAGCAAATATACTATTTCTTTTAAAACATTTTCTTTGTCTCTAAAAATGTTTAAAATTTTTAGAGTTTTCTCTCCATATCACCTACTTTATAGATTTTCATCTGTGTATGTGTATATTCTCTCTCTCTCTCTCTCTCTCTCTCTCTCTCTCTCTCTCTGTGTGTGTGTGTGTGTGTGTGTGTGTGCTTGTTGTGTGTGTGTGTTTGTGTAGGATGGGATGGAGTGGGTGTAATATATGTGTAGGCACATATATGTAGAGATAAGATGAAAAGTTGAGCCCAGGTGTTTTCCTCAATCTCTGTCTACCTTGTATATTATGATAGACCCTCCTTGAAGCAAGGGTTGGTAAATGGCCTGTTCTAACCAGCCAGCTTGCACTTGGGAACTCTTTCCTCTCATGAACTGTAAATAGACTTTTGCTGCCCAGCATTTATGTGGGTGAGATCCAATTTCCCCTACTCAGTTTTGTATGCAAATGCTTTAGTGACTTGAACCTCCTTCCTACACCATAATTTAAATAGTTGTATTCGAAATACTTTCTAAATATAAATGTAGTTTATATATATATTCGGGTAACCACTTCACTTTGAGACAATTTAAGTAAATAAAAATTACGGGTGTCTCTTCATCTAAGTAATAGAAAAATATCAAGAAGCAATCAGCTAAAAGAAACACCAATGAGAGTATTATTGTTCATAAAGTAAGTCAATGCTATATTCATTAAACTCATGGCACTACAAAATCAAGGAAAATCAATCTTTTCTATCCCAGATATACCAAAGGAAAAAAAAAGCTAAAAAGGTTTAAATAGCATTTACTTTTGAAATCTAAATTGTCACAGTGAATATAGTTCAATTTTATTGAATATATTCCTTGTTAATTGCATAGGATGCAGGCTACAGGAAGATGCATTTGGTACAACAGTTACAGGACTAGATTTAACTGGAATATTCAGAGACCCACAGAAGAGAGATTAGCATGCTATTCCAGCTGGCAGGTTATTGGTAATACTTGCTCCTATTATACAATACATCTGACGACAAGGCTAAAAAAGCTAATAAAAATGACCACATGAACCTTCATAAATCAAAGCCATTTATTTCTCCAGCAAGGTTTCTAGGGTATGACTACTGTCAGTGAAACCCACTAAAACCTGAGGCACTAATATTGGGCCACATCCAAGATGACATAAATATAATATGGGAAAATCTTTCCTCAGCCCTAAGTGTTTCATATGCTTATATGAACACTTTACTATTGAGAATTACCAAATGTGGACATTTCTACAACAGAGGTATCAAGTGAACCTTAAAGTGCATTTAGAGTAACTTGTTAAGTTCTCAAACATGGTGTCCTCAAAAGAAGAAAAAGAATAAAAGAAGGAAAAGAAAAAGAGAGTAAAAAATGATAATCTAAACATTAGTTAATGCTGTTATGTTCCTGAGGCAGTAAGTAAAGTTTATGGAGGGTGAAATAAGAGTTCCTAAATGTTGCAGCTCAACTGCTTTTCCGATTTCAATGAAACACACAAGAGCTTGATAGGAAATTCAAGAGAATTTTTTGTTATTGTTTCAAGAAAAATGTATCTAACCTGTAAGTATTTCAATTCACCAAAATGATTTAAAATTTACTCTCAACCCTGAATATGCCTAAAAAAATAAATTACATCTTGTAGGAAAGGAGAACTAATAATAAGATCTTGTACCTGGACTAATAATCTTGTTAAAACTTACACTATATGATAACTTGCTGCCAGTTAACAACACTGGATTTGCATGATTTTTAACAGAAGTCCTTTTTAAAAAATTTTTATTAGATATATTTCTTTACTTACATTTCAAATGTTATTCCCTTTCCCAATTTCCTCTCCATAAGCCCCATCTCCTCCCCTCCCCCTCCCCCATATGGGTATTCCCCCCATACATCTTCCTTACTCCTCCCACCCCATATTCCCCTGCACTTGACTATGTGACAATTTGTTACTTATTTTCTAAATGGTAATTTGGAATCTACATTTACATACATATAAGTATGTAATATGCATACTTACGAATATACATACATAAAATCTTCATAGAGTATAAACTGTTATTTTTAAATAAGAAAAATTTTAGCAATTGTATCCATAATTAATCATCAATATTAATACTCATTAGCACCAAGATTTTATCAGCTTTATTCAAGTACTTTTATCAAAATGGAAGTTATATTTTCATAATCACATTCCCTTTGAAGAGAATACTAAATCAATGTGATTTTATCCTCCATATATGTGAATAAAAGCAGTAAATGTATAATTCTTTTATTTAATTTGTTATTCTGACTATTTTTATTAGAAACATGCATTCAAAAATAAATTGTTTTTTCCTCTGAGGGAAATCTTGTTATTCTGTCTTAATCAGCTAGAGCACTATAACAGATAATTATAGATTGAGTGGCTTTAAGCAACATTTAATTTTGGATTTGATAGATTGCTGGAAAGTTCTAAATGAGGGACAGTTTCCTTTCCTAGTAAGAATTTATTTCTTGGCTCATGAGAAACAACTTAACGGTGTAACCCACATGATGGGAAGACAAGCAAGCTCCCAGGGCATTTTCAATGAGCACACACATTTGGTTCATGAAGTTCGACCCTCTGATGCATAGACTTCAGATGCTTTATTTGTAGTAGCATTACCTTGGTGTTAAGATTTCAACATGAGTATCTCAGTGATAAGGACATTCAGATCACAGAGCAAATCATATTGTGTACCTGTTACAGAAGTATAATCTTTACTTATAGCGATCCTGAAAATTGGTCTTGAGTTTTAATTTGTATGTAATCAGTGGGCAGTATTATCTGTTACATCAATGTATTGTACAGAACAAAGGGTAATAAAGTTCTACCATTTATATGAATCTATTTCAAGGTTTTTGTTGTATGCATCTGTTATGTCCTAATTCTTAGATTCTATATGGTAGGGGTTCTGGGCTCTACTGGAGACTCAGTGTCCTGACTGTTATTGATTGTGGCTTTATACTGCATCTAACTATCTGGGTTTGGGATGATTGTGATGTCAAGTGTCTACAACTGGTCTTGATTTTGTTTGGTGAATGTTTTGTTCTTTGGTTTCTGTTGCTTTCACTTATTCTTTTTGTTTGTTTGTTTTTGTTTTGTTTTGTTTTCGGAACTGGGGACCGAACCCAGGGCCTTGCGCTTCTTAGGCAAGCGCTCTACCACTGAGCTAAATCCCCAACCCCGCTTTCACTTATTCTTAAAAGCAAATGGTGGCTGTGTAGGAAGGTTGCCTGGTAAGGAATCCTTCTAGGATCCTGATATGTATGACCACTCAATGTTCCAGATAAAATAAGTTTCTACGTATGGAAATCTGACAATTAAAAATGTAGATGGGTTAGAGATGAAGGGTTAGAAGACCCACAGAAGAGGAACAGGGTGTTCTATCAGGATCTGCTTAGATCACTTAGAATAGGGGCAGAGAGTGAGGTGAGGCAGGAGCAGCATGTCTGCTTCAGAGCTTGGGATGAGAAAGGGGAGAAAAATTTGGAGGAGAGGAGAAGGAGGTGGAGATCTGCAGCTAGCATATCTGCTTTACTGGCCAGAGTCCTAACTGTTATTTGTAATAAGCACTAGTTCATGATAAACTCATTTAATTGGCCTACCTGAGAATTCTGAGTTATCATTACAGCACAGGCCAAAGTAGCTCATTACCTGTCATTAAGTTCTTCAATAAGCACCATAGCTAATGCATATTAAATGTGTATGCTAATGTCTACCACTATTATTTCAGTCTAAATTTGAAGGAGCACATTTGTCTGTTTGCTTTATGTGGAGAGGAAAAGATTTGACTCTGATCAAATATATTTGAGCAGCTCTATTTATACAAATGCTTAAGTCCAATCATCTACCTTAAATCAACCCACTGTGTTCATTTCACCTATGTAAATATTTAAGGGCACTTATTATCACTGTATCTACAATATTTCACATACTCTCAGATGCATCAAATATAATCAATAATTTATATGCTTCTAAACCACATATAGGAATTAGAATAAATCCAAGCAAGGCATTAAAAAATTTGGTCTCACTATTCCATGTTCATTGAAGCACCTGTTGAGTAGGAAGAAGGCTCAGACTTGGGAGAGTCTTAGAATATTTACTTGTAGATAGAGCTGTAGTGTCAGTGTCCCTTCTTGTTCTTGTGATATATATTGGTCATACTGTAGACATCGGAATGAGGAATGCTATCCATAGTTTCTAGCATTTGATGGCTGATTCCCCTTTGATGGTCCTGTTTGAGGAGGTTTATATGTATCTCCTCAATGGAAGAAGTACATCACTAGTGGTAGGCTTTGAAAGTTAAAATCCTCCTCTCACTTCTAGTTGCTATTTCTGCTTTCAAACTTGTCAATGAGGGTGCAGAGGGTACCTGGAAGAGAATGGGGGACAAGAGACGCGAAGAAGGACAAGAGTCTGATCAAGGTAACAATTTTATTTTTTTTCCAAGGCTGAATTTATACCATAACAGGGGTAACAGAGGGAGGGGGTAAGTGGGATACATTTACACAGGCCAAGGACACAGTGTTTGCGTGGTCAACTGATGTCAGCAGGATGTTGGTTTCTCAGAAAGGTTACAGGTCATCACACTGGGCATCTTGACATCAGGTGTATTTCTCAGCAAGGTCAGAACTTTGTCATATCATTATTCATCCTGACCACCAGATTTGCACTAGTCTTCTGCAGCTGGCTGGGGATTTTCTATGAACCCAGTCATACTTAACTCTAACCATAATATTAACATCAATAATGGAGGGTTTCAAGGGCATCTCTCCGAACACAAACTGAACTTAAAGATATGAGCTCCCAGCTTACCTCTCCAGGACACATGCCTGCTACCTGCTGTAAGCTTTCTGATGGGTTTGCTATTGCGGATGTTAGGTAAACGCAAGTAAATTGCCTTTTATAAGTTGCCTTGGCCCTGATTCTTTATCACAGCAACAAAAATTAATTGATACAAATGCAGAACAAAAATTATCTGTTACTTACAGTGAATACTGGGAAGACTTAGTAAATGTATGACACTGTCTTCAGAAAATTCATTTGGAATAACAAAAAAACCCAGAATAGTGAAAACTATCCTCAACAAAAAAAAAAAAAAAACTTCTGTGGGAATCACCATCCCTGACCTCAAGCTATACGACAGAGAAATGGTAATACAAATAGCATGATAGTGGTACAGAGACAGATAGGTTGATCAAATAATTAGAAGTGAAGACCCGGAAATAAAATCATACACTTACAGACACTTAATCTTTGACAAAGAAGCCAAAAATATACAATGGAAAAAAAGAAAGCATCTTCAATAAATGGTGCTGGTCTAACTGGCAGTCCGTATGTATAAAGATGAAAATAGATCCGTATTTGTCACCCTTTGCAAAGCTCAAGTCCAAGTGAATCAAGGATCTTATGAAGTTTTATAATGGAATTTAGCAAATGAGATACAAAGAAATAAAAAATGTACAGTATGGAGAAAAAATAACACTAGGTAACTTAATATTGCAACCAAGTCTTGTGTTGAAAAGAAAATAAAATCTTTAAGATTAGGATTTTTGAGGAAATATCTCCCTCTCTGTACTAGGAAAATAAGAAGGTTGCCCTCAGAACCACATCAATCAGGTTCTGACATCAGAAGAAAAGCCCAAAGAGTTCCCAAATTTTCCACAAAACTGCTGCTAATGTTCTTGAAAGGAAGTGAGAGTCCATGCCAAGCACACATTCAAATGTGGCCGTGTCCACATGATACTGGATTATATACATGATGTGTAATTTAAGAATGAGTGGTTGTGGGTTTTACTTCTCCAACTTCAAAGAGCTGTTAAGGGCCAGACAAACTGTGATGGTGCTGGAGCTTTTATGAGAAGACCCTGAGAGAATAGGAGGTTGCAAAGACCTCCTATATAAAGCTTTGTAAAGACCTCCTGTATAAAGCTATGGCAGTGAAGCTTAGGTTTCAATAGTAGCTCCACTCTTTAGCAGATGCCAGGACTATCTTTCCGAGAAAATGGAAAACAGGAAATGGAACGGAATGGGGCCATGGGAGCCATGTGTGTTACAGGCAGCTGGAGGGACACAGCTGTCTAAGTGAATTTGGAACGTGTTACAGGATTTGCAGTTTCTCCTGCTGGTATTTCATCCTGCTTTTCTCTAGTACTTCCTGCTATGCTCCATTTCTCCCTTTTGAGATGTTAATGTCTGCTCTGTTACATTATGTTGTATATATGATAAGCCTTATAGAATTATTTTGCAGGATATCACAGTCAAGAGATTACCATATTCGGGGTGATGCTGTATTTTTAATCATGGTGTCTCTGTTGTTTGCTGACTACTATTACAATGCTTCTAATGGCCTTCATTGCCAATAACACCCTACTCCACTAACGTTCTGGTTCTTCCTGTACACAAATCTAGAAGCCTTCAAACTGTGCTAGAATTTTAAATTTAAGATAATATCAGCCATCTAACTGAATTAGTGATTACTATAAACATAGACATAGCCATCCTCAAAAATCTGCTTTTTTCTTTATCCATATATTTTTGTGCTAAGAAAAGGCTCACTTTTTTTTAGTGTTTAGTATTACAGAAGGAAAAGTTGAATACAAATTTTCTTCTGAATTTTGGATACTTTCTTTCCAGTCTCACATACTTTAAAATTATATATCTGACGGCTCACTTCGTGACATCTCAAAATTCAAACATGTATTTTATGCTCAAGTATGAGGATTCTGGCAGTGAAGCCAGGGTTCTTTTACCAGGACTTATTATTTATACTTTGTTTGACTGATAATGAGGGTGTACCGGTGCAATCTGAAGACAGCATAGCCAACAGAAAGTCTTTGATTCAGGAAAAAAAGATATAATTACATGGTCTGTATTCCAAGAAAACTAGATATTTTTAAACATAAGTAGAAAAATTAGCTTAAATAATTATAAGTCAGGGTGTTTCACTTTGTAAAATTTTTCTCTTGCTTCAAATTTCTTGGCCACTCTATGACACAGTTTTCTTTTAAAATGTGAAATGCAGTAGTAATTCAGGTTGTTGAATTATTCTTCTTTAGACACACCACCCTCATGCTATGAATTTAACTTATTAAACTGAAAACATATTAAGCTTTAATCTTCATCTCACTACAGGATTTCTCAGCTTTTATAAATATCAAGCCATCGATTTGGAAAGGATTGGGGTTACATATTTAGTCAATAACAGAATGAGAATGAGTTTACATAATGTACTCGTTGAGGAGACAGCATGTTTTCGGGAGCTAATAGCTCAACAGCAAATGGGAACTTGTAATCTAATGTGCTGATGGCCACTTGCAATACAACTGTCGAAGAAAAAAGATGGATGCCATGTCCTTTGTTTGTCAAGAAATGCTGAACAGTGGGAGAGCAAATAAACAAAATTAGTTTCTCACCTTATCCTCGCTGCTGGGGAATCAATCGTGTAATGAGGCAGGGCCTATAGGTGAACGTTTTGAGGAAGAATTATAGTATTGGTTAAGTTTCAAAGTAAGATTTAGGTCAATTGGAATATAAGATACTGGGAATTTATCAAAGATACTCTATAGGACATGCTGAGGAATTTTTAGTTGTTGAATTGGTTGAAACTTTCATCAATATTTCTAAGATTTGGGTTGTCATATAAGCTATCATGTATCATGCCACAGACTGCTAGAACAACCTTAGCCTGTGGACTATGAACTGTAGGGTCTCGTGGTCTAACCTCTCCTTTCTCTAACTACAATAACTTTTGCAAAACACCCTGACACTTATATGTAAGTTCTCCTTGGAGGAGCCATTAGAAAATGCAAATTATGATTATTGTTTGTGGTTCAATCTTATGTGTGTGCTTCTCAGTATTCTACAGCGTAATGTAATTGTGATAATTATGGGCAAGCATTAACTTAGTACACCCTGATGGGAATTTATAAAACTTTACATTATCCAGGTATCCGGCCATGACTGTGAAAGAATGTGTACTCCTTGAGGTAGAGTCAAACATTTTTATGTTTATTTGTTATATTTGATATATTTCAGGAAAAATAAAAACAGCGTGAGGGAGCAGAGATTAGTTTTTGTAGTTGGACAACATACTTGGCTAGCTTGATTGGATAATAATAATCATAAATATGTATACGTCAAAAATAAATCTGATAGTAAATGCACTTCACAGCTAACAAAATAACGATGGAAATATATTGCATGTATGAATTTGTGTTTTATGTACATGAAAAGTGACTGAAGGTATAGGAGATAGTTCTGCATAAAGCCTCTTCATTCTCAAATTGATGTGTATTATGTTACTTGTTTATATTAACATATTTCAATGTATTATCTGCCCTTTTCCTCCCTTTCTTGTTTTTTTTCTTTAAGTTTCATTGTTACCTTTCTCTTTGCTACCCTTTCTTTTTTAATTTTTTTTTACTATTGTATTTTTCTGGCCAATTTAATGTTTAATTTACATTTAGATTTGTCTCCAATTTGTGTTGTTTTTATTAGTCACTTCACTTAATGCTAACAAAAACAGTTCTCTAGTCAGGTACTGACATTTTGTGACTGCGATTTTTGGACAAGTCAGTCAAAACCTCAGTCTAATGAGAAACTAGCAAGTTCTTAAGACTTACAACACAAACTTCCCAAAAAGTCAAGACTAGTCTTCATGATCTTCAGAAATAGGAGAAAAACGCCCATATTCCTAAATGCAATTTATCTTATAATATTTGCTTTACACCCTGGGCAACTAAATAAATGAGAATACATTCTGATTTTTCAATTCTACCGTTACCAGAGAAACAGACTATCTTCCTTACTTTAATTTAGACATTTAGTTCTTTTCAGATAATTACATGGTTAATTTTATTCCAACTTAGATACTTTCTATATGCTATGAATATCATTCATTTTGATGAAAAGAATAGTGTTATTTTTCACAATTACATTTTGTGACTGTTTGAACATTTTTAGTAGTTACGTGTATAAAAGTTAGGCACAGCCCAAGCTGTGTGCTCTTACCTTCTTGAGTTTTTTTTAGATAGCCCGACACGATTTAGGTCATGAATGTTATAAACATATAAAATCCTTTTCAGTGTTATTTCTAATGCTCCATTTAGTTTTCAAAAATTCTTCAAGCATTTGATTTCTCTCTCAAATTTGTTCCAATTAGCCTTCTCTAATAAATAAATGGATCCTCATCCACCAGTTTCTCTAGAAACAAAAACTCCTCAAGTGTCTTCCCTTTCCTTCATGTATAAAACACAGAGAAACTATGAGAGGGTAAATTCTCAGTACCTTGACTGAAAATTTAGTCACAATCTTTAGTACTTTAACATCTGCCATGACTTCAATGGTTTCCTCTAGAATAAGTCAAATGTCTAGTCCTCTCTACCAGTGAGTATAGAAATAAGGTCATTGAATGTTCCTGATAATTTGAATCTGCAGAATGAGAAATGGAATTTATGCTAGCACATGTCCCTGTGAAAATAGAAAATATGGATTTGGAGATGCTCACAGGGAAAAAAAATCAAACAAAGAAACAAAAATCCTGTGCTCATTAAGGCAAAGAATAGGATGCTTCCTCTGAGCATATGAATGCCAAGAATGAGAGAAAATTGGAAGAGTCTACAATTCTCAACCGGAAAAATCCTTGTGACATCTGCATCTTCCCAAAGTTTCAGCCCCTGTTTTTATAAGTTGTCACAACATCTCTAGCAAATGAACACAATATACAAACACAATGAGAGAAATTTATTTTTGTCAAAACCAAACTTGAATATGGTGATACAAATCCAAATAAAATATATGACATAATTTCATCCAAAATGTATTTCAAATCTCTAGGACCACATGATGTACTACACACACACACACCACACACACACACACACAAACACACACACACACACATATATACATATATATATATGTATGTATTATACTCCATAAAAAGTAAAGGTTTAAGATATGTCTCCATCTATAAATGACCAGCCATGCAATCATAAAGACCTCACATCTTTATGTGAACCCAAGCATCTCGTTTAAAAAAGGTAGTAGTCGTGGTATTTGCATCTAGTCCCAGCAGTTGAGGGCAAGACGAGAGTATCATGGGGACTTGCTGGCCAGCCAGTTCAACCGATTGGTGATCAGCTGGTTCTATGACAAAGATAACATAGGGAGCAGTCAAAAAGACACTAGTCTACATATCCCCGCATGTCAGCACATGCATGCACGCATGCATAGCCACACACTAATGAAATTGTGTGAACATCTATTAATAAGGAAGCCATTAAAATAGTAGAAGATACTCAGGATCACATCAGCAAAGCTTGTTGTCTGTTGCTGATGCTATTATCTTTCACTTTCCTGCCTCTGTACTGGGAATTGACTTCTGACTCTCCATCCATTCTGTGGCTCTGTCTTGAATCTAGAGAACAGGAAGTATCCATCAGGAGAAACATCCCCAGCTTCTGCTAGTGCTCACTACCCTACTGTGCTGTCTCTTTTTCTTCCCTACAACATGAATGACATGAAAGCATATTGTTTTGTACATTTAAAAAGGGGGTAGGGGGAAGGGAGGAAAGGTGAATTACCAGCTGAATTATGACTCAGGATTACAGGACAGCATTTCTTACTATTATTAACGATGAATTATTCAGTGGAACCCATTAGCAGAATAACATGGAGGTTTTATATTTAGAGATCTTCCAAGGCTGTAGCAGCAGCTTTGCTTTTACACCTGGTAAGCAGATTATACACAGATCCAGAAGTAAAACTTAGTGGCCAAGATAAAATAAAACAAGACAAAACAAAAACAAACAAATAAACCCATACTTAACAATCTAGCAAAATTATGTACAAATAACTTGTTGCTATAGTTTCTTTCTTATTACATTTTTCTTGCTATTTTAAAAATATTTACTGCCGTCACTATTATCAAATATAAATTATGACTATCTACTTTTAGAAGAGCTGTTTCTTTCTTTCTTTCTTTTTTTTCATCTTTATTAACTTGAGTATTTCTTATTTACATTTCGATTGTCATTCCCCTTCCTGGTTTCCAGGTCAACATCCCCCTAACCCCTCCCTCTTCCCTTCTATATGGGTGTTCCCCTCCCCATCCTCCCCCCATTACCACCCTCCCGCCAACAGTCACGCTCACTGGAGGTTCAGTCTTAGCAGGACCCAGGGCTTCCCCTTCCACTGGTGCTCTTACTAGGCTATTCATTGCTCCCTATGCAGTTGGAGTCCAGGATCAGTCTTTGGGTAGTGCTGTTTCTTAGCATGTTACTTTTCCTGTAATGTAATAAGGACCTTTCTATCAGAAACGAATATTTTCCTGGAAGCATATTTTTCTTTGAAGCATATAAATTGCTTCATATATCTGCACTGTAGTACTTAACTTTCAGGAACCCCCTTTTTACACTCTATACAAAATTAGTGAATTTTTTAATAATGTTTCAAATATAAAATAATTTCTATCTTACAAAATAGCTGTCGTTTCTTATGTTCCTTAGTATATTTTCCACAACAGTTTTTGCCCAATGAAGATACATACATATATAGAAATTATATCACTTTGTATGTGAATTGATTTTTAATTATTTATTGTATTGGTGAAAATAGAATCACTGTTTAAATTTGCTACTGTGACATATATTCATTGTGTAAGATATCTAAAATCCTTAAAGAATGATGAGAACATTAAAGGTGTCTGTAATTTCATTATAGATTATAAAATTATGAGACTTTTTATATGTTAATAAAAATTACACCTGTATTTTTTAAACATTTCAAAATATACAAAAATATATAAATGATTAAACAAAATACATTATTATGATGATGATGATGATGCAAGGATATATTCTATATCTCATGACTTAAAGAACTACAATGAAGATAATTTATAATTATAGTTTTACAGTGTGTATTTGTGCACAAACCTTATGGAAACTTAAATAAAACATTTACATTCTATGTTATTACAATATTAATTCCATGTTCTTTTCTTTCAACATTTGCAATTATTCAATTTTATGGAAATTTCTAAGCATCTTTTCACAAACCTTGAAAGATTTAAGATAAAACAAACCAACTAGATCTAATGGGTCACAAGTTCATGTGGTTTAAGGAAGAATCTTGTTTTAATTTTAAAGTGCTTTCTTGTTCCCTTGTTTCAGTCATACTTTTTTATGCAATTAAGAATCATCTTTGAGTTAAGTTTTCTCCAAAGATTTAAATTTGATGTATATGATATTGATTATAATAATAATAGCTTAATATAAAATGATTCATAAATTTCAATAACTGAGAAACCTCTGTTTAAGAGCCCTTTCTTTCATTTTTAGATAAATAATTTGCTTTGTTAATTGTGCCTCAATCCTTTTTTAAAGATTCTTTAATTTTCATAAATTTGAATAGATCTTTAGAAAGATAATTTATCATCATCATATGAAATACATTTAACATTCTTCTGATCATTGTTTCAGAAGTGCATTTTAATAATTTATTTTAGATTAATAAAAGACCTCTTAAAAGTCATTAAATATAACTTTGTTTGCTTCTAATTAGACTAACTTTAAGTTCATTTTCCAAAGTCTGAATTTCCTGTCTAGCATGTGTAGACATTTCCATTAATTCATTGTTTCATCATACTTTGTTGGCTGCATTGCTAACATGTTATTTCCAAATAATATTTGATAAAAATTCAGGTCAGCATGTATAATCAATTACAGTAAGATTTAAGAATACATTTCATTGTTCAATATAAAAGGCAGTCTAAAATATTTTAATACTTGAAAGAGATCAAATTATGGTTTTGTTTTTCAGAACAACTGATCCTCAGTTACACACTGGTTAGTTAGCAATAATCTGAATTTTGGAAAAATAGAGACTTTCCTGTGAAATTCTATACAGCTTATTCTGTGTTGAGGACATAGAGAATTGTGAAATGCTATATAAAATTTATCACAAATTCTAAGAACTCATAGTAAAAAGTTCCCAACTCATTTTAAATGAGTGCTATCTTTAACCACAAAGAAACTTCAAGACTTTATTCTAAGTAACTTTGTTTTCTATGCTATTAAAATAGAAAGCACTGTAGAAAGAATAACAACATTTTATAATGATTAAAATGTTTCAAGGAAATGAATTGTTGGTTTATGAAGTTTTAATTCTTCTGGATTTAAACTCCTTATTATAAGGACCATTGTTATTATTAAATTGTATAATTAGACATGGAGTCACATGATAAATATTTCAATTTTGATAGACACATGCAATTGTAAAATTATTTTAAATAAACAACAGTGAAGAACGTTATGCTTAGATGTACTTAGTAGAGTTTAGAAAAGACAGAGAGAACCACGTTGAACATTAGTATTTTACCATTGCACAAATTGTACATAACATGAAAAATATTTAGCTCATTTTCCAACCTATTAACACATATGTAATTGCACATTCATTAATATTTGGTATTAAAATTAGTAATGTAACATGAATAATTATATATGACACTCAAATAAATGCTTTACCGTCAGTAATGTTAACTTACTAAAAAATGTTAAGAACTAACACAATTAAGAAAATTTATATTGGAAAGAAGTGGTTTTTGCAACAGATTATTACTATGTTGGGCAACAACAAGCATTTATCTTCATCAGTATACTGTAAAGCTCATATACTGAAGGAAAGTTTTATATATATATATATATAGAGGAAAGTTTTAGACTAAAAGATTCAAAAACCATAACAACATAGCTTATATCTGGTCTGATATTGGATCCGAAAGTACTTAAAAAAGCATTTGGCATATCAGGTAAATTTTACAATAGAGTCCTCTAGATTCCTGAAGAAACAGGCAAGAACATGGCGAAGTAAAAGAAAACAAAGAAATTTGCAAATATTAAGTAAATGCTTACTCTCAGACTTGATAGACTTTAAAACATGATAGATTAAAGTCTAAAAGAAATAAACAAAAGACTCCAGTATCCTGAAGGAAAGACTTAACCCTCAATATCCTTTCTGCTTATTCTTTTAGTGTAATATAAATCTGGGCCCACCTTACCACATCCTCATTTATAATAACTTCATCAACCAGGTGGCTTTACTGCAGTCAATGATGGATTGTCTGTATGACAAGTGTATCCCTGTATAACTGTGTAATGACCAAAACAGAGAAATCAGGACAGAGGTATCATGAGGCACTAAGGATCTGCAAGGATCCACCATTTGACAGATACCCATACACACACAAGGGAAGTTATGCTGATGACAACTTAAAACAGAGTATTTCAGCATAATTATATTGTTACACTGTGAACATAGTAGGCTGGGACCTCAAACAAAGAATTCTGAAAGTACTTGGAATTCCTATCATGTGGATTTCTAACCTAGATACAATATCAAGTAGATGCCAGATGATTATGGAGTACCTCAGTTCTAATTCTTACAGGACAAAATTTGCCTGCATTTGTTTGACCAGTTTTCTATTATCAATTATTTAAACACACATTATGATGCTTTCTTTTTAAATGATATTTTGTCCTGAATTTAAAAGTAGTTGTATCTAAATAAGAGGGAGTGCTCTCAGTTGTTAGTAGGAATTGTAGTATTTATATTACTTAGATCTGTAGAGACCCCTGGGCCACTGGGCCAATGTGTTAAGGCATTGTTTGTTACTGGTCAAGGAGGTAACATCTCTTGGGAGTAAAAGACACGCTTAGGTTTCCTACAATGCATAGAACATCCTTCAATTACGAAGAATTAGCCATACCTCCATTATGCATTTCTGTGTGACTATTGCTTTAATCTTCAAACTGGTACAATATTCTTATATATAAGAGGAAAGGGAGAGAGGGAAGGAGGGAGGGAAGAAGAGAGAGAGAGAGAGAGAGAGAGAGAGAGAGAGAGAGAGAGATGATCATTAGAATAAAATGCTTACCTTTGCCAATTCCTTCAAACAACCATTATGAAACTTTCATAAACTAACATGGAAATGTCTCAAGATACTAACCATTTTTATTTATTTTATAGACTTTTATTTTATATACATATATGTATAAATATTTTAACATTTTTATATTATTTTTTAATTTATTTAATACTTAATAATAATTCTTTGGTTTTCAGGCAAACATTCCCCTCCCCCCTCCCCTTCATTATGGGTGTTCCCCTCCCAGCGCTCCCCCCATTCCCGCCCTCCCCCCAACAGTCTAGTTCACTGGGGGTTCAGTAATAGCAGGACCCAGGGCTTCCCCTTCCACTGGTGCTCTTACTAGGATATTCATTGCTACCTATGAGGTCAGAGTCCAGGGTCAGTCCATGTATAGTCTTTAGGTAGAGGCTTAGTCCCTGGAAGCTCTGGTTGCTTGGCATTGTTGTACATATGGGGTCTCGAGCCCCTTCAAGCTCTTCCAGTTCTTTCTCTGATTCCTTCAACGGGGGTCCTATTCTCAGTTCAGTGGTTTGCTGCTGGCATTCGCCTCTGTATTTGCTGTATTCTGGCTGTGTCTCTCAGGAGCGATCTACATCCAGCTCCTGTCGGCCTGCACTTCTTTGCTTCATCCGTCTTGTCTAATTGGATGACTGTATATGTATGGGCCACATGTGGGGCAGGCTCTGAATGGGTGTTTCTTCAGTCTCTGTTTTAATCTTTGCCTCTCTCTACCCTGCCAAGGGTATTCTTGTTCCCCTTTTAGAGAAGGAGTGAAGCATTCACATTTTGATCATCTGTCTTGAGTTTCATTTGTTCTAGGCATCTAGGGTAATTCAAGCATTTGGGCTAATAGCCACTTATCAGTGAGTGCATACCATGTATGTCTTTCTGTGATTGGGTTAGCTCACTCAGGATGATATTTTCCAGTTCCAACCATTTGCCTACGAATTTCATAAAGCCGTTGTTTTTGATAGCTGAGTAATATTCCATTGTGTAGATGTACCACATTTTCTGTATCCATTCCTCTGTTGAAGGGCATCTGGGTTCTTTCCAGCTTCTGGCTATTATAAATAAGGCTGCGATGAACATAGTGGAGCACGTGTCTTTTTTATATGTTGGGGCATCTTTTGGGTATATGCCCAAGAGAGGAATAGCTGGATCCTCAGGCAGTTCAATGTCCAATTTTCTGAGGAACCTCCAGACTGATTTCCAGAATGGTTGTACCAGTCTGCAATCCCACCAACAATGGAGGAGTGTTCCTCTTTCTCCACATCCTCGCCAGCATCTGCTGTCACCTGAGTTTTTGATCTTAGCCATTCTCACTGGTGTGAGGTGAAATCTCAGGGTTGTTTTGATTTGCATTTCCCTTATGACTAAAGATGTTGAACATTTCTTTAGGTGTTTCTCAGCCATTCGGCATTCCTCAGCTGTGAATTCTTTGTTTAGCTCTGAACCCCATTTTTTTAATAGGGTTATTTGTCTCCCTGCGGTCTAACTTCTTGAGTTCTTTGTATATTTTGGATATAAGGCCTCTATCTGTTGTAGGATTGGTAAAGATCTTTTCCCAATCTGTTGGTTGCCGATTTGTCCTAACCACAGTGTCCTTTGCCTTACAGAAGCTTTGCAGTTTTATGAGATCCCATTTGTCGATTCTTGATCTTAGAGCATAAGCCATTGGTGTTTTGTTCAGGAAATTTTTTCCAGTGCCCATGTGTTCCAGATGCTTCCCTAGTTTTTTTTCTATTAGTTTGAGTGAGACCACCAACACTAACATTTTTATTTTTAAATGTAATATTAAGCTTTTTTTAATTAACAAAAATATATCAGGATTTTACACTAATGAATATTTTTAAACTTCTCAACATATTTTCTTAGGGAAACTAAAAACAGAAAGAAGAATAAGAATTAATACATTACTACATAGATAGAATAAAAAATTAAAAGGTTTTGTTATTAATTAGGCTGTCTTAGGGTTGTTGTGCTGTGAGCAGATACCATGACCAAGGCTATTCTTATAAAGCCAACATTTAATTGGGGCTGGCTTACAGCTTCAGAGGTTCAGACCATTATCTTCAGGCTAGGAACATAGCAGCACCAGGCAGGCATGGTATAGGAAGAGCTAAGAATCTACATCTTCATCTGAAGACTGCTATCTGAATACTGACTTCCAGGCAGCTAGGATGAGGGTTTAATAGTCCACAGCCACAGTGACACACCTACTTCAACAGGGCCACACCTATTCCAAGAGGGCCACATCTTTTCCAAGAGGGCCATACTTTCTAATAGTGCCACTCCCTAGGCAGGGCATATATGAACCATCACATTCCACTCTCTATCCCCAATAGGCTTGTCCAAATATATGAGTCTATGGAGGTCATATCTAAACATAACATAACAAAAAAAAATACATCTAATCCAACTTCTAAAATTTCCATAGTCTATAGCAGTCTTAACAATATTAAAAGTCCAAAGTTCAAAGTCTCTTCTGAAATCCATCCAATCACTTAACTGTAACCCCCAAATCAAGACAGGAAACCAACTGGGCAAACACCAAACTCTGCACCTCCATGTCTGATTTCAGAGCAGGTTTCAGACTTCCAAGTTCGTTTTCATCTTTGTTAACTGCACCAAACTTCTTTTCCTGAGCTGATTACACTCCCTGCTGGCAGCATGCCTCAGGAAATGTCCTATGTCTCTGGCATCTAGAAAATCTTGGGTCTCCAAGGAAGCTTCATTATTACAGCTTCTTCTTTCAATGTCTGGGATCCACACATGATCATCTGATCTCCTCCAAATGTGGGGTCACTTCTCCAGCTCCACCTTCTGTAGTTCAGGTTGATTTACTCCACAGCCCTGCAACTGTTCTTGGTGATAATACCAAGGTGTACGGGCATCTCCAATACACCTGGGTGGTGCTCTGCAACTAGGCTTTACCAATAGCCTCTCAAAGGCTCTAGCCTCAATTCCCAGAAGATTTCACCTCAGTGATGATGGTCTATTTTTATTTATTGAATATTTTCTTTATTTACATTTCAAATAAAGAATATCCTCTTTCCCTGCTTCCCCTCCAGAAACCCCTTTTCTCATCCCTCTTCCCACTGCTTCTATGAGGGTGCTCCCCAAACCAGTCAGCCACTCCTGCCTCCCTACACTGGGGCATCGAGACTTCACAGGACTGTGGGTCTCTTCTCCCATTGACGTCCTACAAAGCCATCCTCTCCTACGTATAGGGCTATATCCATGGGTCTCTTCATGTATACTATTTAGTGGTGGTTTAGTCCCTGGGAGATCTGGAATATCTGGTTGGTTGATAATGTTGTTGGTCCTATGGGTTACAAAAACCCTTCAGCTCTTTCAGTCCTTGCTCTAAATCCTCCATTGAGAGATCCGGTGCTCAGTCCAATGGTTGACTTTGAGCATCCCCCTCTGTATTTGTCAGACTCTAGGAGAACCTCTCATGAGACAACTATACCAGGCTCCTGTCAGCAAGCACTTCTTGGCATCCATAATATTGTCTGAGTTTGATGTCTATATTCAGGATGGATCCCCAGGTGGGGCAGTCTCAGGATGGCTTTCCTTCAGTCACTGCTCCACATTTTGTCCCCCTATATCCTCCATTGAGATTTTTTTCCCTTGTCTAAGAAGGACTGCAGCATCTACACTTTGGTCTTCCTTCTTGAATTTCATGTGGTCTATGAATTGTATCTTGGATATTCAAAGCTTTTGAGTTAATATCCATTTATCAATGAGCACATACCATGAGTGTTCTTTTGTGACTGGGTTACCTCACTTAGTATTATATTTTCTAATTCCATCCATTTGGCTAAGAATTTCATCAAGTCATTATTTTTAATAGCTGGGTAGTCCTCCATTGTGCAAATGTACCACATTTTCTGTATACATTCCTCCATTGTAGGATATCTAGGTTCTTTCCAGCTTCTGGCTATTATAAATTAGGCTTCTATGAACATGGTGTAGCGTGTGTCCTTGTTGTATGTTGGAGCATATTCTGGGTGTATGCTCAGGAGTGGTATAGCTGGGCCATCAGGGAATACTATGTCTAATTTTCTGAGGAACCACCAGACTGATTTCCAGAGTGGCTGCACCAGATTGTAATACCACCAACAAAGGAGGAATATATCAATTTCTCCAAATCCTCACTAGCATCTGTTGTCAACTGAGTTTTTGACCTTAGCCATTCTGACTGGTGTGAGGTAGAATCTCAAGGATCCTTTGATTTGCATTTCCCTGATGAATATGGATGTTGAACATGTCTTTAGGTGTTTCTTAGCCATTCAGTATTCCTCAGTTGAGACTTCTTTATTTAGCTCTATACTTTTTTTTTAAGAAACTACAGTTGGAATTGTCCTCCCATCTCTACAGGCACTTGCATGCAAATGCATAGATATTCAAACATCTGTGTACTGTAGAAACAAATGCACAGACATAATTCCAGCTCATTATTCCTTAATATCTCTTAAACTCAATGGACTCAACTCCCCCAATAAAAAGACATAGAAGAACAATAAAAAGATATAGACAAACAGGATCCAGCATTTTGCTACATACAGAAAATGCACTTCAGTGACAAAGACAGATACTACCTCAGAGCAAAAAGCTGGAAAAATATTTCCAAGCAAATCGTCCCAAGAAAAAAGATGGGGTAGCAATTCTAATATCAAATGAGACCATTTTCAACAAAAAGTTATCAAAAAAGGATAGGAAGGATATTTCATATTCATCAAAGGAAAAATATACCAAGATGAACTCATGTTTTAAAATTTTTTCTTAGATGTTTTATGTATCTTCATTTGAAATGTTATCCCCTTTCCTCCCTTCCCATAACCCCTCCCACCTTCCCTGGTTTCTAGCTTCTATGACAGTGCTCCCATTCCCACCCACCCACTCAACACCCTAGAATTAACTTACATTGCAGATAGGAACTTTCACAGGACTAAGGGCTTTTCCTCCTATTGATAGTGGACAATGCTATCCTCTGCTACATATGTGGCTGGAGTCATAGTCCCTCCATGTATATTCATTGGTTGGTGATTTAGTCCTTGGAAATTCTGGTGGGGTCAGATTGATTGATATTGTTTTTCTTCCTCTGGTGTTACAAACATATTCTGCTCTAGTCTTTCCTCTAACTCTTCTATTGGGATCCCTTGTTTAGTTTAAGGGACTGTAGAGATCAGAGAGAAGACAATTCCAGCTGCAGTTTCAAAAAAAAAAAAAAAAAAACCTTAGTCCAAGAGTTAGCTGCTATTATCTTTATTTGTATCAGAAGGAATAATCTGGCAGAGCCTCATAGGAGACACTCATATCTAGCTCCTGACAGCAAGCACTTCAGAGCATCAGCAATAGTGACTGGGTTTGTTGGCAGCATATGGTATGAATCCCCAGTTGGATCAGTCTCTGGATAACCTTTTCTTAAGTCTCTGCTCCACTCTTTTTTTCCTGTATTTTTTCCCATGAGTTTTTTGTACTCCTTTCTAAGAGGAATGAAACATTTATATATTAGTCTTACTTCTTCTTGGGCTTTATATAATCTGTCAATTTTTTTCTTAGGTATTCCAAGCTTCTGGGCTAATATCCACTTATCAGTGACTGCATAACATGTGTGTTCTTTTGTGACTCAATTACCTCACTCAGGAAGATATTTTGTAAATGAACTCTCAATTCTGGACATCTATGCTCCAAATCTAAAGGTACCCACATTCATAAAAGAAACTTTATTAAAGCTCAAACCATATATTGCACCATTCACAATAATAGTGGGAGATCTCAACAGCCCAGTCTCATCAGTGGACAGATCATAGAAACAGAAAATAAACAAAGACACAGTAATACTAAAAGAAGTTATTAACCAAATGGATTTAACAAATATCTATAGGCCATTTCATCCTAAAACAAAATAATGTACCTTCTTCTCAGCACTCCATGGTGCCTTCTCCAAAATTGACCATATACTCAGTTACAAAACAGGCCTCAACAAATACAAGAAGATTGAAATAACCCCATGCATCCTATCAGATCACCACATCCTGAGACTGGTTTTCAATAACAACAAAAACAACAAAAAGTCCACATACACATGTTAGCTGAACACTATGTTCAATTATAACTTGGTAAAGGAAGAAATAAAGCAATTAAGGACTTTTAAAAATTCAATAAAAATGAAGGCACAACATACCCAAACTTATGGGATACAATGAAAGCAGTGTTAAGAGGAAAACTGATAGCTCTGAGAGCTATTAAAAAGAAATTGGAGAGAAAAAACGCTAACAGCTTGATAGTAAACCTGAAAGCTTTCAAACAAAAAGAAGCAAATTCACCCAAGAAGAGTAGATAGCAGGAAATAATCAAACTCGCGGCTGAAATCAACCAAATAGAAACTAAAAAGAACTGTATAAAGAGTCAACAAACCCAGGAGTTAGATCTTTGAGAAAAATCAACAAGATAGAATAACCCTTAGTCAGACTAACCAGAGGGCACAAAGACAGTATCCACATTAACAAAATCTGAAATGAAAAGGGAAACATAATAACAGAAAGTGAAATAATTAAAAAAAATCCAATCCTACTACATAAACCTGTACTAAAAAAATCTAAAAACAAAACTGGAAAATATGGAGGAAATGGACAATTTTCTAGACTGATATGTGATACCAAAGTTAAGTCAGAATCAGATAAATCATCTAAACAGTACCATAACCCCTAAAGAAATAGAAGTAGTCATTAAATTTCTCTCAAAAAAATAATGCCCAGGACCAGATGGGTTTAGTGCAGAATTCTATCAGATCATCAAAGAAGATTTAATACCAACACTCTTCAAACTATTCCACAAAATAGAAACAGAAGGAACACTACTCAATTTGTTCATTGAAGCCACAATTACAATTACACCTAAACCCCACAAAGACTCTACAACATAGAGAACTTCAGATCAATTTACCTCAGGAATATCAATGCAAAAAATAAAATTCTCACAAACCAAATCTAAGAACACATCAAATCATTCACCATGGTCAAGTAGGCTTCATCTCAGGAATGCAGGAATGGTTCAATATATAGAAATTCATCAACGTAATCCAATATATAAACAAAATCAAAGTAATGGTTATCTCATTAGATGCTGAGAAAGCATTTGACAAAATTCAACACCCCTTCATAATAAAGGTCTTGGAAGGATCAAAAATTCAAGGCCCATACCTAAACACAATCGAAGCAATATACAGCAAACCAGTAGCCAAAATCAAACTAAATGGAGACAAACTTGAAGCAATCCAACTAAAATCGGGGGCTAAACTAGGATCCCCACTGTCTCCCTACCTATTTAATAAAGTAGTGAAGTCCTAGCCCTAGCAATAAGACAACAAAAAGAAGTCAAAGGGATACAAATTAGAAAAGAAGAAGTCAGAATATCACTATTGGCAGAAGATATAATAGTATACTTAAGTGACCCTCAAAAGTTCCACCAAAAATTGAACATAGTCTTAAATCTGATAAACAACTTCAGCAATGTTTTTGAATATAAAATTAACTCAAACAAATCAGTAGCCTTCCTCTATTCAAAGGATAAACAGGCCAAGAAGGAATTTAAGGAACTGACATCCTTAATAATAGTCACAAATAATATACAATACTTTGGTGTGATTCTATCCAAGCAAACGAAAGATCTATATGACAAGAACTTCAAATCTGTGAAGAAAGAAATTGAGGAAGATCTCAGAAGATGGAAGGATCTCCCATGCTCATGGATTGGCAGTATTAATATTGTAAAAGTGGCCATCTTGCCCAAAGCAATCTACAGATTCAATGCAATCTCCTTCAAAATTCCAACTCAATTCTTCATAGTGTTAAAAAGAGCAGCCCTGGGTTCGGTCCCCAGCTCCGAAAAAAAGAACCAAAAAAAAAAAAAGAGCAACTTGCAAATTTATTTGGAATAACAATAAAACCAGGAGAGCAAAAACTATCCTCAACAATAAAAGAATTTCTGGGAGAATCACCATCCCTGACCGCAAGGAGTATTACAGAGCAATAGTGATAAAAAACTGTATGGTATTGGTACAGACACAGGCAGGTAGATCAGTGGAATAGAATTGAAGATGCAGAATGAACCCACACACCTATTGTCACTTGATCTTTGACAAAAGAGCTAAAACCATCCGATGGAAAAAAGATAGCATTTTCAACAAATGGTAATTATTCAACTGGAGGTCATTATGTAAAAGAATGCAAATTGATCCATTCTTATTGCCTGTTCAAATCATAAGGACCTCCACTTGAAACCAGATACACTCAAACTAATAGAATAAAAAGTGTGGAAGAGTCTCAAACACATGGGCACTGGGAAAAATTTCCTAAACAGAACAACAATGGCTTATGCTCTAAGATCAAGAATTGATTAATGGGACTTCATAAAATTGCAAACCTTCTGTAAGGCAAAGGACACTGTCATTAGGACAATTCAGCAACCAACAAATTGGGAAGAGAATTTTATCAATCCTACATCCGATAGAGGGCTAATATCCAATATATACAAAGAACTCAAGAAGTTAGATTCCAGAGAATCAAATGCCCCTCTAGAAATTGGGTACAGAACTAAAAAAAAAAAAAAAAAAAAAAAAGAATTCCCAACTGAGGAATATCACATGGTTGAAAAGCACCAAAACAATGTTCAGCATCCTTAGTAGTCAGGGAAATCAAAACAACCCTGAGATTCCACCTCACACCAGTCAGAATGGCTAAGATCCAAAACTCAAGTGACAACAGATGCTGGAGAGGATGTGAAGAAGGAGGAACACTCCTCCATTTTTGGTGGGATTGCAAGCTGGTACAACCACTCTGGAAATCAGGAAATTGAACATAGTACTACCTGAGGGCCAGCTATACTACTCCTGGGCATATATCCAAAAATGCTCCAACATATAACACAGACACATGCTTCCTTATGTTCATAATAGCCTTATTTATAAATAGCCAGAAGCTAGAAAAAAACCCAGATGTCTCTCAACATAGGAACGGATACAGAAAATGTGGTATACTCATACAATGAAGTACTACTCAGCTATTAAAAACAATAGGCAATTAAAAACTCACCTATTGAAGTTCATAAGAAAATGGATGTAATAAGCATCCTGAGTGAGGTAACTCAGTCACAAAGAAAAACAAAAAACAAACAACAAACAAAAAACGAAAAAACCACACATGGTATGATCACATCCCTTAGAGGGCTAATGTCCAATATATAAAAGGAATTCAGGAAGTTCCTCACTTTCTCTTTTATTATTTTCAGTGTATCTATTTTTACCTCTTTCTTTCCAATTTGTATCACTTTGACATTCTTTGGTTTTCTAAGTGCTCTGGCTAGGACTTCAAGTGCTATATTGAATAGGTAGGGAAAAGGAAAGTGGAGAAGGCTCAAAAGCATAATGTACATTTTCAAAAAAATAAAACTTTCCATGTAAAATTATTTTCTAATTGTGTAAGTACAAGATATTTGTGATTTATGTTACGCTTGCTTTTAAATTGAAACCAAAATGTCAACTTCATAGAGAAATGATCAGTGGACATTAGCCCAAAAGCTCAGATTACCCAAGATACAATCTAAAGACCACATGAAGCTTAAGAAGTAGGATGACCAAAGTGTGGATGCTTCAGTCTTTCTTAGAAGGGGGGACAAATATATTCACAGGAGGAGACAAGGAGATAAAGTTTGGAGCAGAGACTGAAGGAATGGCCATTCAGAGCCTGCCCCGACGTGGGTATACAGCCCCTATGTAGACAGTGACCAAGACTAGATAAGACTGATGAAGTTAAGAAGTGCATGCTGACAGGAGGCTGATATAGCTGTCTGCTGAGAGGTTGTTCCAGAGCATGACAAATACAGAGGCTTACTCTTGCAGCCAACCATTGAACTGAGAATGGGGTCCCCATTGGAGGAGTTAGAGAAAGGACTGAAGTAGCTGAAGGCATTTTCAACCTTATTAGAATAACAATACCAATCATCCAGAGTTCTCACGGACTAAACTACCATCCAAAGTATACACATGGGTAGATCCATGGCTCGCTCATTCTACATAGGTAGCCGAGGATGACCTTGTGGAACACCAATGGGAGGAGAAGACCTTGATCCTGCCATGGCTCAGTCCCCCAGTGTAGGGGAATGTCAAATCAGGAAGGAAGGAAGGAAGGAAGGGGTGGGTGGATGAGTGGGTAAACACCGTCATAGAAGAAAGGGAATGGGATAGGGGGTTTAAGGACATTGCATTTGCTATGTAAATAAAAAATCCAATTAAAAATGCTTAACAGTTAAAAAAATAAGGTTGTTTGGTTCTCTGGAATCTAACTTCCTGAATTCTTTATATATATTGGATATTAGCCCTCTATAGGATGTAGGATTGGTAAACATCTTTTCCCATTCTGCTTGGCAGTGTCCTTTGCTCACAGAAGCTTTTCAATTTTATGAAGTTCCATTTATCGATTCTTGCTCTTAGAGCAGAAGACATTGGTGTTCTGTTCAGGAAAATTTCCCGTGCCCATATGTTCCAGGCTCTTCCCCACTTTCTCTTCTATTATTTTCAGTGTATCTATTTTGACTTCTTCCTTTCCAATTTGTATCACATTGACATCCTTTGGTTTTCTAATTGCTCTGGCTAGGACTTCAAATATCATATTGAATAGGTAGGGAGAATGAAGCATAATGTACATTTTTGAAAAAAATAAAACTTTCCTTGTAAAATTATTATCTTATTGTGTAAGCAGAAGATATTTGTGATTTATGTTATGCTTGCTTTTAAATTAAAACCAAAATGTCAACCTCATAGAGACAGAGAAAGGAAAATTAGTATCAGAAACTGGTGTCGAAAAGAGAAAATGGAAAAATCATCGAGTTAAACTGACTAAATAAGTTTTAGTGATCTGCTGCACAGCATGGTAGCCATGGGGAATAGTGAAGTGTGATGTATTAAAAAATTCTCTAAAGAGCAAAATTTAAATATTCTCACCCCAGAGAGGTGATAAGAGGTTGAGGTGGTACATATTAATTTGAATTAATCTTTTTAATTGTATACACATATAACACCATCACATTGTACTTCACACATACATGTGATTATATGTCAGTTAAAATAAATTAGAAATTGTGAATTTTTAACTGTCCAAATTTCCAAACTTCAAGGTATAGTGTCGAAGGCCCGTATTAGGTTTATTTTGTAGTTAACAACAGATGATGTGATAAGCACTCTGGGGCTTGAACAAGCTCATATACAATTTTAATCCTTTTATAACTGTCCTTCTTGTCACCTTTATGCAGTCAGAAATTTGTCACATAGGAAGTGAATATAAAATGGCAAGGGTCTGCACAAGAGCATTCTCCTTAAAGGTCACCTGCTGCTTTAATGACCTAAATTGAGAATATTCTTTTCTCTTTATAAATCGAAAAAGGAAGGAAAAGTTGATGTTTACAATTTGGGTATTGAGTACAATCAAACTCTGGAGAGCTAATTTATAGGCTTTACTTAAAATGTGAACTATTCACAGGAGATGGGGTGAGGAGAGATACATGTGTGCCTAGTTTTCACTGTTGCTTTTCAGAAGGTAGCACGTGTGTGAAGTCTGAAATAAGAAATGGTATCAATTATGGAATGCACTGAGGGAGACGTTTTAGAAAGTCTAGTTTGTATGACAGCAGAGTTAGGAAGGATGACAATTTCTCTAGACTCCCAGTGGCTCCATGGTTAGAAATTATAGTCCAAAAATACGGAAATGAATATGAGATAAAGATGCATTTTTCCAACAAATCATTTCAATGTTTAATTATTCTGATTTATAAACTCTTCTATTATGTAATTTAGTCCTATATTATTGACATGAATATCAGTTAAAACATTCTGATCAAGGTATGTGAAAATGCAATTTCATACTCAAATGTAGGACTCATTTTCCTCTAATTTTCATGATATTGTGTCATATGGTAGCAAAGTGTATTGGTCGCTAAAAAATAAATATTATTTTATGTTTTCTGCCACATTTGGTTCATTTAAAATTGATAATCTTTTAAACAATTACAATTAAAATATCAGGCCCTAAATACATAACGAAATAAAATAAAATGTTATAAACTTGTAATGATTGTTTGGAGATTATAATACAATTTGCAACATTTCTTTCTTCTATTTGATCTCTTCAAACACTCTCATAATCCCTCTTGTTCTTTCTCAACCTCAGGGCTCTTTTTCATTGACTGCTATTATACACATAGAGATAAATAATACAAATATAGCCACTCTGTATAATGTTATTTATATTAATATTTCAAGCATCAAACACTTGGCATTGGGTTATCAGTTGGTGTCCTCCTACCTGGGGAAGATGAGTTTTCCTGATCTTAGCTTTTCTCGCTCATCTGTAGTTCTTTGTGTAGATATGATGCCTCATTGGCTTTTTTCTTTCCACTTTATCACGTCTCTTGCTTTCAACCTTCCTCAGCTCTTGTTTTTTAAGTACCGCAGATGTATCAAGTAGATAAATGATCATATTAACATAAAATTGTGAGAAACATTAAGCATATAAGGATACATTTTTAACTTTTCTGAAAAGATATTTATTCTAACATTTGTCATAGAAAATGTATAAGGATCTTCTCCAATATGATTTTATCCTCTTCATATTCAACATGTAAATATATCAATATTTATGCACAAGGAAGGCAGGTGACCAGCAATTTGTAGTAACATATATGAAAAGATATTGATAAAGGAATGTATGTATCAAATATGCAGTATATTCAAATCATAGAAACATGTTGATGTGGCATTCTTAGAATTAATGTATATTGTAAATACAAGACATGTTTAGAGATTATTTTATGACACACATATTAAATATGTGTTTTTTAAAGTGGAATAGTACATTAGCTTGAATGGAAAATATCTCCTCTAGGCTCAAGTATTTAAATAGTTTGTGGCCCATCCATGGAGCTGTTAATAGTACATTAGCTTGAATGGAAAATATCTCCTCTAGGCTCAAGTATTTAAATAGTTTGTGGCCCATCCATGGAGCTGTTACTCTCAAGAGGTAGGGCTTGCAGGACAAAGTTTTGGTAGACCCATTTGGTGTTATTTTTTTCTGCATGAAGATAGCCAGCTTTCTGAGTCAATGCTTTTCCTGACGGCTGCCATTCTACCCTGATATAGTAGAATGTCTCTCTGGGACCTTAAGATCAAATAATCCCTTTGATCTTCTAGGTTTCTCTGGTTATGGTATTTTAACACAGGAACAGAAAAGTAATTAATATAAATAGTTAATATTATCCTTAAAATTTTTACAGACTAAAATAAAATGTACTTTTAAATATTATTTCGAGTAAAAGTACTTAGTTTTCCCATATATGTATGTGTGTGTGTTTGTGTGTATTCATATGTATGTGTACATGTACATGTATATATGCACATATACATTTTCTTATACATATAAATATAAAACATATAATTTTAATTATAATACTTATACATATTATAATATCTATTGCCTTTTTCTGTTGTCTCACTTGTTATTCTTTTCAGCTTCATAGGAAGGAATGAAAAGGTATGTGGTTATGCACTACACAGACATTTAAACCATTTATATTTAAAGCTAAGGGGATTTCTCATTGGCTGATGTGCTACCACGCAAGCATATGAGAATCCAAGATTTTATCCACACATCTACTTATGCATAGGTTTGAGTCTGTAATTACAGCATTTCTATGTTGTAACAAGAGGTAAAGGAAAGAGAATTGAATAAGTCCAAATGCCAATGAGCATGGCTTGAGCTTCAGAAAACAACAGGGGTTACTGTTCAAATAGAGGGGAAGGACCAACACCTAAGGTTGATCTTTGACCTGTAAATTAATGACATACATCTCAACACTCATATACATACAACCACTTGAATAAGCAAACACACATAAACACACACACACACAGGTGGGGGGAAGGGGAGGAGGATGGGGAAGAGGAGGGGGAGAGGAAGGGTATGCATGCCTATTACTAGCTGATGTTTTCAAGAATTGAATGAAACTAAGCTTTTTTCTTCTTCTTGAAGTTATATGAGTTTTCCTAAATCCTATTAAAATTTGCAGAATTCTTTTATTTCCCACTGCAGTTTTTACAACTCAGACTAATGTACAGTACCTCACTCCAACAGGTCTTGTAAAGAATAAGATACCATTTGGGAATTATACTCATCCTTCAGAATTCAGAAGGAACGTTGATGGTTCATCACATACCCTAGGAAAATTCTTCCAGGGAAGGGCAAGATCTACCAGGGAGAAAAATATGAACATGTGCATTAGAATTACTTTACTTACCAGGAAAAAAATCTTCAGAGTTATAAAAACCACAGAAGATCAGCTAAATTGTTCTACTACTGAATACATTTCTGAAATTTAAAATACCTTGTTTGTGATGGATTGTTGAGGCTGAAAGCAGCAGGGACGGTATCCTATAAAGCACCAAGGAGTCTGGTTCAGTCGACCTCAATACAGTAGCCCTGCCTGTACCTCGATGGGTTTGACTTTCCTTTTGCCATTAGAATGATTGAGTGTGATGTAATTAAACCTCTCTATGCTTCTCTCACTTCTCAATCACATGAAATTTACAATTCTTAAATCTAGGGCATGAATCATTGACTGAGCTGCATTTATTAGCACCACAGAAGTGCAAAAATCAAAATGATCTGAGATTAGTGATCTCAGAGGAATTGAAAATATTGCATAATGAAGTTTTGCCTCTGAACCATGTGAATGCTTTCTCATTTTAGTAAGTTCTGCTAGACAGAAAGAGAGAGAGAAGCTTAATATGATCTATTTAAAATGTCAAAATAATGTGTGTTTTAGTGTGATTGAATTTCTATAGCCTTGCCGTGCTTCCACTGCTCTATTTTTATGCACGAACCTTTTATTTCTATTTCAATGACAGATATGAAGCCAGATAATAGATTGAACATATCTTTTTTACCAGAGCATTTTTTATCACAAGTAAAATTGAGCTGGTTCTTTTTCAAATCAACCGTGTCTGTGAAACAATGTTTACTCATGCATTAAATGAAGGTTTCAAATCACATTATGCTTGGGATTTGTTACATGTTAAACACCAATAGTTTTCTTTCAATGTGGTTATTGGCATAACACTTATGCAATAATAAAATGCAATAAAATTTTATAATGGTTGATTTGTATCAATAGCTCCCACAGCACAGTAGCTCTTCAAATGGCAGGCATAAAACTAATGAAAACAATGACTCTGGAGGCAGCCTTGCACACACACAGAGTGCAGGGTTGGGAATATCATGCGTTGAGGGGTACTGAACTTTATTCCATTGTGTGAATTATGGCACCAGTGAATTCAATGAAGCTTTAAAAAGTTATATTTCCTGTGACTTTACAATAGTTATACCCATGGTGATACTGTAAAGTGGAAGAAAAAATATAACACAAACTAATAGTCAAATTGCCTTTTAGGTGGACCAAAAAGAAATTATTTCAATATTAGTATTTGAGGACTCTGGTGTACAAATTGATACCCCTGGAGAAATATAGTCAACAATATATTCCTTCTGAACTAGAAGCCTTGAGAACTTCTCCAATTTTCCTAAATGTTTCTCTTAATAGTTGAAATAATAGCTAACTAATTTCTGATGTCCTGAAAGCAAAGCCACTCTATAATTGTACATACAGAACACATTTTAGTAAGTAATGAATAGAAATATCAGGACAGAGTGAGATGAAAATAAAACAATACATAGGCGAGTATAAATTTAATTATTATACTTGGATTTAAATAATAGAGTTACAGAAGTGATGACTATACCTATAACTCCCACACACACCACAATAGATTTTGAAAATTATATGTATAAAACATCTATCATGGATTACACACACACACACACACACACACACACACACACACACACAAACTGTACATATATAGTTGGTAGGAAGAAATTACTCTGACACTGTGGAAGGACATGATATTTATATGATATTACATTTATATATTCCAGGAACATTTGAACACTCACTTTGGGGCTTTATATTTCTTTTGATAAACTTGTTTATGGGCTGTCTATCTTGCAAAAATTTAGTTGAACAGAATACTAGAACTATCATAAAACATCACAGGTCCTACAGAGTCCACTACGAAAACAAAACGATAAAAAGAATTTGCTAAACTGAGACTGATTTACTAGTCAATTAAAGGACAATTTACTGAAAAGGAAGGGGATTTCAGACACTGATGAACTGCTTGCTTTAATTGCACAAAACAGGGAAATATCTCCTTTATATAAAGAGATTTATAATCTTTGATTTTTCAACAACATGAACTTTTATTTGACACAACAGAGTTCTTCCTCAGACAATCCCTGATATACTTTTTATGTATGTCACACAGAACTTGAAACTAATAATAATATATTGCAACATAATACAATTGACAGTCTTGCAAAATCTATACTGATGTCATTTTCTGCAACACCTGTTAAGCAACATATTTGAAATGAAATATTGTTTGAATATTTGAATTTAGCATAGATTTAATGTATTATAATCACAGCTGCTACATTGAGGAACCTTTCCAAGTATGCCAAAGACATGTCAGCTTTGACACTTAGTAGGAAGTGACTCGCAGTGGTTTATAAAAACATTTGATTGGCACAGAAATACGCCTAGAGAAATACCTCTTGTTAAGATTCTAGTTCATGGGGTTGGGGATTTAGCTCAGTGGTAGAGCTTGCCTAGCAAGCGCAAGGCCCTGGGTTCGGTCCCCAGCTCCGAAAAAAAGAAAAAGAAGAAGAAGAAGAAGAAAAAAAGAAGAAGAAGACTTTTACCTGTGGCAGGGAATAGAGAGGCAAAGATAAAAACAGACACAGAAGGAACACCCATTCAGAGCCTGCCCCACATGTGGCGCATACATATACAGCCATCCAATTAGACAAGATAGATGAAGCAAAGAAGTGCAGACCGACAGGAGCCAGATGTAGATCGCTCCTTGAGAGACACAGCCAGAATACAGCAAACACAGAGGCGAATGCCAGCAGCAAACCACTGAACTGAGAATAGGACCCCCGTTGAAGGAATCAGAGAAAGAACTGGAAGAGCTTGAAGGGGCTCGAGGCCCCTTATGAACAACATTGCCAACCAACCAGAGCTTCCAGAGACTAAGCCACTACCTAAAGACTAAACATGGACTGACCCTAGACTCTGACCTCATAGGTAGCAATGAATATCCTAGTAAGAGCACCAGTGGAAGGGGAAGCCCTGGGTCCTGCTAAGACTGAACCCCCAGTGAACTAGACTGTTGCGGGGAGGGCGGCAATGGGGGGAGGGTGTGGAGGGGAACACCCATAAGGAAGGGGAGGGGGAGGGGGATGTTTGCCCGGAAACTGGGAAAGGGAATAACACTCGAAATGTATAATAGAAATACTCAAGTTAATAAAGAAAAAAAGAAAAGAGAGAGAGAGAGAGAGAGAGAGAGAGAGAGAGAGAGAGAGAGAATGTGAAGGTAGAAGGGGAAAGATGAGATGGGAGAAAGGTTAAAAGGTGAAAGGAGAACAAGGAGAGTAATAAGGGGAAGGAAAGGCAAAATTCTGTGTTCTCTCGAATGTGGAATCTAGATTCAAACATGGAGTGATGGGAAAAGGCAAGGGGACAAAGAAGAGCAAGGTATGATTATACATCGTGTGTGAAAATCTCATCATGAACCCCCTACTTCTGTACTAAATAAAACTATTAATAAAGATAGAAAAATGTGTCAGACCAGAAAAAAAAAAGAAAAAAACCCTTTTTTTTCCTATAATTTCATTTTGGTCATGATATTTCATCATAGCAGTAGTAATTTCCACTAAGACAACCATGCTGTTTATTTGCAAAACTTTGAAAAGGAGAGGTAAAACTAATGGGATAGATATTAAAGGAGGAAATGCATTTGAACTTATGAAAAAGGACTTTTTGAAAAAAAAGATTTAGGTAGGTCAGGTAGTAAGAGCAATAATAAAGGAGGGCTCATGAAACTTTAAAAAAAGAGGACACATATTTCTGCATAGCAAAACACCATTAATTGAGCAAAGAATCAGCCTAAAAAATGAGGAAAAAATCTATTAGTTATACATGTCCTTATTATTTATAATACACTTAATACTCCAAATACTCAATATCAAAAAACACTGCAGGTGTGAATGCAAAGTGGTATAGACAATATAGGTATCAGTGTATGTGTTCCTCAAAAAGATATAAATAGACCTACCATATCACCCAACTGTACCACACTTGGGCATATGCTCAGGCACTATAGATCTTATAGAATAGCTTGCTCTCTTGGGTTCACTGATGTTCTATTCATAATAGCCAGAAGGAAAAAGTCTAGTTATACATCACTTGATGAATAGATAATTAAAATGCGGGATATTTATACAATGTAGTATTATTATTATTCAGCCTTTAAGAAAATTAAGTTGTGAAATTCACAGGTAGGTGGATAGTGGTAGAAACATATATTTTGAGTGAAGTAACATATCTGGAAAGACTAGGGTCAAATGTTTTTTCTCCTTTTGAATGTTCGTTTTGCTTTCTTTTTAAGAAGCATTTATTTAGGTTATGTACATACGTCCACTGTTGCTGTTTTCAGACACACCAGAAGAGGGCATCTGATCCCAATACAGATGGTTGTGAGCCACCATGTGGTTGCTGGGAATTGAACTCAGGACCTCTGGAAGAGCAGTCAGTGCTCTTAACCACTGAGTCATCTCTCCAGCCCCTGAATGTTCGTTTTGAATATGCAATATATTCTGTACATTTGGAATAGTTACTGCTTTTAGAAAATTAGGTGGCTACTGGGGTAGAAGGTGGCATTTCAAGTGCTATGATCATCATTTGGGTATATTAGAGCATCGGGATTAAACACAGTGTTTTTAATGTTAAATGAGAATAATAGTGTAGGAAGTGTTTGATGGGAAGTGGGATAAAAGGGCAGCTAAGGTGAAGGTTTGTGAGGATTAACTATCACTAAAGATATTTAGGGAAAAAAATCATGGGAATCTGTCATTGTAGAAACTTCCTAAAATACATGGTACACACACTTATGAAGAGTTTAAATAAAGTTGTCCTGTAATCAGTCAAAACTTGTCCCCACTAGATAACACAAGACAATGAATAGGACTAGTAACAGGAGTAGGCTATTGGAAAGTGGTGTCTCATAAACCTCTAAGTATTATAGGCAATGGCCAATGCCCCTACTCTCTAGAACTTTATGGGTAAGTTTCAATGGGTGATCTTGCTGACCTCACATACTTGAGTCATCAGACATAAAACTATCAAACCAGTATTTATTATCTTTTATAATGCTGGAAGGTCTTCTGCATACACAGTACTAGAAGTCCTGTCCAGTGGCTCAATAATTGCACCAATATCATTGGAAACCAAGAACTTTCTGATTGTATTTAAGCCTCATGCAACAACTTGAAAAACTCACTCCTATTTATAAGAGCAAAAACCTTTAAATAGAATGGTCATAGGATCTAGAGAACAACCTATTAATATTACTTTGCTTATTGGTAGTGTAAAACTGATTCCTAATCACGTACTGTGATAGCTACAAATTGGTGCATCTCTGAATCCTCATCAGAGAAGCTATTTTTTGTCTTGTTGGGGATTAACACAGAGACCAACACTGAAAGATAAAGAGAATAGGTGACTGTATCGTGCTCAAATCTATTTGTGATTTCTATATCATACAACAACTTGCAAGCTCTGGGATCATTTCAAAAGAGGTAACACAAAGACCCATAGCTGGTGGATGACTATAGAGAAACTGTTTCTTGGGCACAATAAGACATTGGTACGTATAAAATATTTGAGACAGCATGTAGAAGATCAGTGTCAGCTTAAGTAGGAATTCATAAATGGAGAGAAAGGTAAACATAGAGTCCCAAAACTAGCTAAGGAACTATTTGAATTTGATAGCTGCTGGGAGAGAAGCAGCTAATTTTCATTAACTGTTGCTTCTGATATATAGTATACAATCTGGTTAAGGCCATATATCAATTAGTATACTGTCAGCACACATTTTAGTTTATGGTTGTTTTATTTTTCTTTTAAGAGAGTACAAAATTAAGCAAAAGAGGGATGGATCTGGACAGAGCAGAGAAATGACATGAACAGGATCAAAACTTATACTTTGGAATTCTTGAAGAACTCATAAAAAGAGAAAACAAAGATGTGATAAAATTGAGTGAAAAACCAGAAGAAAAATAAGAAAGTTGATTCCAACACAAAGCATCCCAGTAGCAGAGAGAGTAAGATATTATAAATGACCTTAAAAGTGTTGTCTTTTTATTTCCTGACCTGTTCTCTCTGAGTTTCCATGGTGTCATAACATTGTTGGTTTTTTGATGCCGCTAGGCTGTGAAATGTCATTCTGTACTAAAACCTCTTACTCCTTGTGAGATTTGTTCAAGCATCACTCTTATATCAAGGTCTAACCCTTATTCAACTATGGGCCTTTTACCATGGCACCCAACATCTACCTTCCCATTACCAAGTATACTGTCTTAACAGCCTTGTCCCCCGAGTCTATGTTATATAACAATTTCTTTCCAGACTGAAACATTCCACTATGTAGGGAAGCACTTTAAGAAACAGACAAACAACTCAAAATACGTTTAAAAAATCCCACAAAACTAACCAGATTCACTAGGCCACTTTCTGCCAGAGTAAGCAGGAAAAGCAGAGGCGTTCTGAGACGAGCCAAGCTGCAAAAAGACTCTCATACTCTGAGACCAGCCTAGGAGAAGCAGAGATCATCCAAGCTGCCTAGAAGAGGTTTTGACCAGAGTCACTTACTTGCAAAGGATTCTCTCCAACTAATTGAACTGTATATCTCAGTATACTGTATATCTTCAATACTGTGAGCTGTCACAAGTTCTTATTGAACCTTGGTAATAATGCAGCTAGATGAGTCATTTCTGCTCCTGTAGGTAACTCCTCACCCACAATTTTTTAAGTAACCCCAATAAAACTCATTGGTTCACCTACCTAAACTTAGGTGGTATCCATAATTTGGTCTGTCATGGGATCCATATAAGAGGTAATTAGACATATATGTTTCATCTCCCCAGGGAACTTTTTGTCACAAAGCAGATTACAGCATCCTCAAGCCTTTTGTCTTCATTTTTGTTGCTTCCCTTTTCTTCAGAGGTAAGGATATTAATTCCGTAGAACCCATTATCTGTTTTACACCAGTTAGCTCTCCATTCTACCAGGAATTATTCACAGCACAGCATTCAATTTAACAAACAAACAAAATACTTTGTTCAAAGATCATAACAAAACTGCAACTAGATTTATCATGTTGATCCTATATTAATCTTCTAGGTATGATTTATATCCAAATGTGTTCTCATGCAAATTAAAAATTTGTGTTTCATATAATAGCTTCCCTTTTCTTTGGAAGATCACAAATCTGCATGATGACAGACATCATGAGGAGATTGCTGCAGTGGGACATTGAGCTTCTTGGAGATGGCCTACCATTTTGCTAAGCTGTGATGAGTGTACCCTGGGAGGCACATCCTCACGAGCTTTGTCCCAGATTGCCTTTTGCAACTCATGTGACTTTTCGTGTGTGTCATTGCTATTTTCATCATATGCCTAACATGGTTTGATTAGACATGGGAAGACCCTAATTGCCCACATCCTGGTTGGGACTGTATCCTCTGTGATAGCAACTCTGTTGGACAAGTTTCCTGCAGATCAACATGAACATTCTTGAGATAATGCTGTTTAGATAAGTTAGAGATTTCATAGAGTTCCTGATTGATTTAAGTAGTTTTAGGAAGTTTTCTAATTTAAATAATTTGGGGAAACTAGGGTATTTGAGTTAGACTCAAGAACAGAATGTGCCCTTCTCTCATAGAATAGCAAGAGGTTCATAGGTATGAAAAGAAATATAGTGAGATTTCCTGTGTTATAATGATTTAATTGTAGTAGCAAAAAAGTAGACTTGGGGAAAGTTAATGATCATAGACAACATTCATTATAGGTTGGGTCTGATTTCCTTGACTTTGTAATCTAGAAATATGAACACAGGCACAGATTTAGGTGTGGATCATGAAAAGACAATGTTATAAATAAACTGTAAATTCTATTTGAGTATAAGAATAGTGGATAAATGATTAGGGAGTTTAGCTCAACAGGACTTCAAAAGTAAAATAGAGCATAGATGATCTGTTTCTTAGTAAATACATCTTGTCACCAGCTAAGTATAGGAAAACTTCCTATGATAGACTTGGCTTGCTGAAACTGCTAAACTATGACATACAAATTCTTGCTTTGGGATTACAATAAACTTGTGGAGAGAAAGATAGATGAGAAGTGTCTAGCTAGGTATAAGTGTCAAAAGAAAAATATGCAATCAGTAACTCTGTTGTAATACCCCTTTCCTGTAATGACTTTAATCTGTTTTCTGAAAAATACGTTTTTGTGGTGTTTTTAGAGAATATGTAACTTGTAGTTATCAGGTAATCTTTTCTTACATAGAAAATTCTGTCTTAGGTGGTATAAAAAGAATAATAGAAAAAATAAAGTTGTTGGAACCACCTCTTTTTCATATTTGCATATGATTACATAGAAAACAGCCCAACATATGCTATGATTAAAATACCATGAAATACAACTTACTTATTTTCATAGTTATAACTGAGAAATATATTTTTGTATGTTATATTTTGATCATAGCTTCTTTTCTGACTCTTCCCAAATACCTTGTCCAACTAACACAGACTTCTTGCAGTAGAAGGCTTCTTACACAATGATTCAGCAATGGACAATGTATAGAAACCGAGATTTGTTTCACTGTATTCTACTGCATGATGTAGCTTCCCTGATGATGGCTAAACAAATACACTGATTGTTGGGTATAGCAGAATGTGTGAGGAGTCATTTAACAGCTATGTCCCTTTAGCATAACAATAGTATTTAGTTTTGTCCATGGTCTATGGCATATCTAGGCTAAAGTTCATGACCAACCAAACATTCTCATATATTGGCTCCATCTCTACCTCCTCTTTAAATGGACACATCTCTGCCCTTTAGAGAGCTTTTCTGAGATATTATATATATATTAGATTATATGTTTTATATATTTTATATAATTATATATTATATATAATCTCAGAAGAGCTCTCCAAAGCACCCCTGAATCCCTCAAGTACAAAAGCAGTGAATGGCTTTTATCTCAACCATAAGTAATTATACATCAGAATACATTATGATAAGAGGTCTCATCATTAAGATATATGCTAAAAGTCAACAAGTTTGTTATACTAAACTGTCTTTTATACATTCTTTGCTAGAATTTTTAAGTACTACAGTGATAAAATGAACAAAAATTACAAATTTACCTGACAAAGACTTACAATGAGTACTCTTCAATACAACATGAATTTATTGACAATCACCTAAATTGCAATTTAAGA